>NW_025765401.1:0-179300 GCF_003918875.1 Haliotis rubra | reverse complement strand
ACGGTGCACTGTTGAGCTGACAACAAGCCATCTCAATCTCTCTGGATTTAATTTTAGGGTAAAACTGTTTGTCCAGATTGCAGCTAGGTCTTCTTGCATGAAAGTCAAGTAAATTACAATGCATACTTCTATTTCATTAACATGATAAGTAACTGTACTGCTATAAAATCAGTGTATTTGTTAATTAGGTCAAAAAGATTCAAAACAAGTGTTTGGTCCCTGTCATCAAACAGGTGGTATATCACTCATCTGTGACTGTCAGTGCACCCAATTGCAAGAATACATGGTTGTAATATATATCCTGATGGAAATTAACTTTAGTGAAGTACTTTGTGTTTATAAATAACTTCCTAACTTGACCTGCCAGTCAAAATTGTCACTAGCACTTAAATTCAAAATTCCTCCTTTGTCAAACTTGTTGCTTTAAACTAAAAAACTTGGTGATCATTTTATTTTGAATTAATTTTTAAATCTAGAATTCACTTAATTTCAAACTTGTTGCTGTAAACAATAGAACTGTTGCCATTTTATTCTAAAATAGTGGCCGTTTCATTGTCCCCCTTTCCAAACCATGTGCTCAGCCAAAGCACCATGGTGTCATCTGGAAGCAATTAGTGGCAGTCATGCTAACAGACCACTGCTGACCTTTGTACTGAGCAGCACATATCTTGTGGCTATCCTCCCCTATTATCAGCATTCTTGACACCCCTCCCGCATCTGGTTGCATAACAAAATGGCTGCACAGGATGTAAACAACACCAGGGTCCATCAGCTGTTTCATGTTTATCTTAATACAGCAAAGCCTCATGTAAACTGATGTCATCTTATCCAATCTGTAAAGTGATGCTGATGGATACCACATAATCTTTCTTCATTTTAATATTTTTTTGCAATCTTCAAACTTTATTTTCTGCTAAACTGCCAAATGTAATTTTCTTGTTCTCTTTGTGTCTGGCATTATGCAATCAAACGATGGCAATAAGCTGTAAAGTCTAGACTAATGTTTAGTCTCTGGATTACAGTGGACATTTCGATAAGTAAAATTTCAAGGACTCTGCCAAAATTGTTTACTTATCAGGTAATTAACTTTATCCAAACTTATAAAAAACACCGACAACCATATGCATGCGTATATGCATATGTAACTCAGAACACTTTATCAGGGCTGGCCTCCAGTTGTCAGTGTATTGTCAACTGCTTGACGCCATGAGCTGCTGTAAGTAGGCTGTTTGTTTGACTGGAGACTGACACGACTGCCCCTCATGTCGGGATTATGTGGTGATCGCTAATTTAGTTATCCAGTATCTTTGTTAAAGCAATTTACTTCCAGGGACTGTGGAGAGAGACGTTTAGTTGCTGGCGGTATTGTTTACTTATCCCGAGTTTAGTTAACCGGACTCTAATAGTGATAATTAATGAAGAAATTTGCCGGACCAAAGAAAAGTGTTTTGCTACTTATCAGGTCTGTTTAGTTAAGCGGTCTTTACTTCTAGGCGGTTTCACTGTATATAATTTTGATAGTAACAAACAAACCTGTTTAAATTGAAAAGGAGCCCAAGGCAGACCAGAGATGGGGAAATCTAGACTTACTTCATTTAGAGCCTTAGCACTGCAGGGAGGGCTAGGCTGTAGGGAAAGTAGTATGGTTCAAGGACTGTGAGGCAGCCTAGGCTGTTACCATCATGCAAACATATCAATTAATTCTGTGAGATATTAATCAGTTATTTCTTGGTGAATATGTTGCATTTCTACATGTTGGGATATGAATCATATTTTAGTATGTTTCCCCTTTGATGTAAAAGTGAAGTCACCTTCTATTCAATATTAATATAATATTTTAGATTTTATGGCCAACAATCTACCAAGAAATAGTAGCAATATAAATGATGCCCATCCTTAGCAATAGATTTACTTTAATCAGGTATTGACTCTGGGTATCCCCAAGTGGTTTACCTACTAGGTGTATTGACTAGGGGTGACTATTGAGGGAGAAACAACTATTGCGATAGTGATAGTCTATTGCAACATATACTAGTGCGATAGCGACCGATAGTCTATTGCGACCAACTATTGCAATAGTTTTTTTCTGCTTGAATTGTCTCATTTGAAGTCATTTCCCAATGAATGTATAGTTTATATGAAATAAAAACAAGCTGAAGTAGTCTGTCTCTTTTGACAACTGACTTGAAACTTGAAACCCAGATCAATTTTATTTAAGAGGTAACAGGGGTGGATAACTCTAAATCAAAGTGAACGAATCTGGTACTTCCTGTATTTTGCGCTGCGCATTGATCAACGGAAGTCAATTACTAAAGTAACAATAGTCGACAGGGCTCGATTTAGTGCTTTGTTACTTGCATTGGTGCAAGCCAATATTATAAAGTGCAACCTAGTTATTACTCTAACTTGCACCAGGTGCAAGTAAATTTTTGAGTGGGTAAACTGCTGAATAAAACATCTAAGTAATCCAATAGCATATATCTTTCTTTACATATTGCAATAAAAGCAGTGCAACTGGATTTGGCTGGTGCAACATGTTTTTATCTTAGGTTGCACCTAGTGCAAGTAGGTTAACATCTCTTAAATTGAGCCCTGGTCGATGCATTAATAGTTTTTTTGTTTCTACCATCGATTAATTGCTATCGGAGACACAACAATTACAATCCATCGATAGTTCGATGCATCGTTACAGCCGCAGTCTTGACTCAAATGGACTGGTATGATCATCCAACAGGCAGTCGTACCCCATTTCTCTTAGCCACATATATTGTACAGGCCAGGACCTAGATGTTTGAAGCTTTCCTAGTGTTAAGATGGTCATACATGTGCCATACATTAACTTATGACTATCTTAGCTCTAAGACAGAGCTTCGAAAATCTAGGCACAGGTGTCCTGTCATTGCTGTTATTTCTACCAATCAAAACCGGTTTTGTACAGCATAGATTCCAAATATGCTTGGTATAAGTATTGCCTCACAATCGTTTTTTATATTTGTGGATACAAAACACAAATTCTTCACTCGCACCAAAAGTTTATTCTGTGGTATGTTCATTGTCAATGGTATGTTCATTACTTCTTTCTTTGACTTGGTGAGGTTCAGAAAACTACAAAGCAGAAATATAGAGTTGGTAAGTAAATTATTCCAACCAGCAAAACAACATGAAAATTCGACTGACTGACTGAGTTTGAGCAATATTCCAGCAACATCACGGCGGGGGACACCAGAAATGGGCTTCACACATTGTACCCATGTGGGGAATCGAACCCGGGTCTTCGGCGTGACGAGCCAATGCTTTAACCACTAGGCTACCCCACCGCCCACATGAAAATTCGAAGTACATTACTTAAAAACAATTACAAAGTATATGAATAAATGTACAATTAACAAAACCTTCAAATGCTATCACCTTATTATGTATTGAAATATATTACAATAGCAAACAATGCTACTCACATTTGTGTTCATGCCAACTACAACAACATCAATCCCCGGCCGCATCATACCAAAAGACGTTAAGATATGGTACTTGTTGGTCCCTGCCTGGCGCTTAGCATTAATGGGTACAACAAGGACTGGTCGGCTCAGTCAGTATAATGTGTCTGAGTGGGGTAGTCATGCTTAACTGCGGCATGGTATCTCTGTGAGCTAGCACTATAAAACCAGCTTAAGTCTGGGCTAGTACAAGCAGCCACACATACACATGCATGCACGTCGTCATATGAGCGAAATATTTTTAAGTGCGATGTTAAACCCAATTTCACCTCACCTCCTATAACTATTATCATCACATCCCATGTACCAACTTGGATTATTGTTAACTCTCATAATTGTATTTTCACAAAGCTGCTTAAATCTGCCTGCACTGTCAAGGTGACAGCAACCCATCTAAATCTGTGGATTGTATTTTAGGTGTCATCTGGACTGTGCAGTCTGAACATGAAAACTATAAACAAAGCTTATATAACAATATAACATTATCACTGTCTTTTTGTGTTTTCATCTTTGATTGGAGTACTTTGCGCAATTGGCTTATTTACAGTAGTAATTCAGCAGGTCTTACTTGTGTACACGCAATATTTCCAAAAACTATATGTACCTTTATGCACATTTGCACATGTTCATGAACTTCATGAAAACTTTTTTTATGTTACTTTTGGTAATTTGAATAATCCGTCTGTCTTTGATTTCCTACAATACTTGCATTTTAAGTATTACCTCAAGAGGAAACATGCATTGTGTAAGTTGAACTTCTGGGCCTAGATTTTTTAAGCTTCTCTTAGCACTAAGATAGTCGCCAGTTAATGTTAATGTATGACACTTTACGACTATCTTAGCTAAGAGAGCTTAAAAAAATCTGGGCCCAGGAAATTTGTAGTTGCTCTAGACCCTGTCTGTGTTTTCTCCTTTTCCAAAAGAGTATTTGTTTTGAACATTTTTCGCTTCTCTTTCTAGGGACTGGTTGGCCTCTGTCATGGTTTCCGGCAGCTACACCTTGTCAGCAGATCCCACAGCTCGCACAGCAACCTCACACAGCAACCTCACACAGCAACCTCTCACTTGTTTGTTTCCCTTGGGCAGTGCCAATGTCATCTTTATGAGCTGTCAATGATGTGACGGTCATCTGTAGGAGCAATCAATGATGTGCCAATATCATCTGTATGAACCTTCAATGATGTGACTGTCATCTGTATGAACCTTCAATGATGTGACAATGTCATCTGTATGAACCTTCAATGATGTGCCAATATCATCTGTATGAACCTTCAATGATGTGCCAATATCATCTGTATGAACCTTCAATGATGTGCCAATATCATCTGTATGAACCTTCAATGATGTGACTGTCATCTGTATGAACCTTCAATGATGTGCCAATATCATCTGTATGAACCTTCAATGATGTGACTGTCATCTGTATGAACCTATGAACCTTCAACGATGTGTGACTGTCATCTGTATGAACCTTCAATGATGTGCCATTATCATCTGTATGAACCTTCAATGATGTGCCAATATCATCTGTATTCAATGATGTGACCTTGTACAATGATGTGTGACTCATCATCTGTATGAACCTTCAATGATGTGCCAATATCATCTGTATGAACCTTCAATGATGTGCCTGTCATCTGTATGAACCTTCAATGATGTGAACAATATCATCTTCAATGATGTGCCAATATCATCTGTATGAACAACCTTCAATGATGAACATCTGTATGAATGATGTTCCAATATCATCTGTATGAACCTTCAATGATGTGCCAATGTCATCTGTATGTATGAACCTTCAATGATGTGCCAATATCATCTGTATGAACCTTCAATGATGTGCCAATATCATCTGTATGAACCTTCAGTGATGTGCCAATATCATCTGTATGAACCTTCAATGATGTGCCAATATCATCTGTATGATGTGACTGTCAACCTTCAATGATGTGCCTGTATCATCTGTATGATGTGCCTTCATCTGTGAGTGATGTGCCAATATCATCTGTATGAACCTTCAATGATGTGACTGTCATCTGTATGAGCCTTCAATGATGTGACTGTCATCTGTATGAACCTTCAATGATGTGACTGTCATCTGTATGAACCTTCAATGATGTGCCAATATCATCTGTATGAACCTTCAATGATGTGCCAGTGTCATCTGTCGGAACCTTCAATGATGTGACTGTCATCTGTATGAACCTTCAATGATCTGCCACTTGACTCTGCGCCAGTCAAGTTGCCAAGTGAAGGAATTCTTCAAAAAAAAGCTTTTGGAAATTCCACATTTGTACCTGTCCTTGGCACATTCCATCTTTGCTGACATTGAACATTGGTGTACCTCTGTATTGCATGGATAAAGCTTCCCATGGTAGTGTTGTGATATAATGCTGCCAGAATATGCTTACATGGAAAAACAGATCTTCTAAAGTCTTGACAAGAACAGAGATCATTGATGTCCCATTTAAAACAACACCTTGATTGCTCACTTGGTAAGTTGATTCACCTTTGTGGATAGACTTGATTCTAGTCTGTTGACTCCTCTCTGGTCAAAGCATATTGACCCTCTCTTGGTCAAGAACCTTGGGACAGAATTCCTGTGTCAGCCTTCATTTTGTCATTCTTTTCATGGTAACTGCAATAACATTGTGTATGTATTTCTACAATATTTCTCAATGTTGTACTGGTAATAGTAACCTGGTTTTAGATTCCACTTAGCAGGGTCAGTAGTGCAAACAGTAAATGTTTCCTTGTATTCTTTACTGTTCTAATTTGAGTCCATGTAGACCGTACATGTGTATTGAATTATCTTAAGAAACAAGATACGTGCTGATTGTTTTTCTCACCTGCACCCATTATGTCTACACTATCGAACTAAATTTACACTCCAATGGATACCTTACTTAAAATTACCTTGTTAAACAGGTAATATTCATGCAATATGACAGATGTTGATCTGTTACCATTTTACTATATTTACAACCTTAAAATAATATGAAATTAATCAACAATGTCTAGGCTCTTACTTTAAGTCCAATTCAGATGAAGTAAAGGAGCGATACCATGTTTCACATTTAAGCTGTAAATGACAAGATGTTATAACCAATGGTAGTAATGTAGATAACATTCAAATATTTTATTACTGCATGTAACTTTGTCCCAATTGCGGGTTCTTTTATTACCTCATAAAATCTTGTCAAACAGCAAAATGTGATAGAAAACCTCCATTTTAGAATAAGTTTTTAACATGTCTGGTCACGCATTTAATCAAATATGACAGGCTCATCTAAAGTGTCTGATTATCGTTTATACTGTAGAAAATTTTAGATACATTTGAGGAATATAGTTCTCATTGATATTGTTATACAAAGTGTTATTAACCAAATATGATGATTTATGGGTATTTATTTTTTCTACAGTTTTCTTGTTTTGGATAAATATTTCATAAGCCTAGAGGTTTTTTTCTACTTAACTCTTACTATAAATAGTAGGTCTAAAATAGAAGAGGAAAATTTTAAAAGCATTTTATAAAGTCTATAAGGTTGTAGAGGGTAGACATGTTTTCATGCATGTTTTGCAATCTTGATTCATCTTCACTCCATCTGGATTCAAGGTTAAAACTCTAAAAATGGATACAGTGGTATATTAAAGGCACAATGTCTTTTCGAAATACAATTGTATAATAAATACCTACTTGTTCCCATTAATGCAATAATAGAATTATTGTTGGTTATCATCATGTATGACAGAATTGCAGTTATATATTTTTAGGGAGGGAGGTGTACAATTGTGCCTTTAAAAGTAAATAGTTATTGGCAATAAAACAATTATAAAAGAAATTTATTCAGTGTACAAAATGATGGCATCTTCACTCTGCTTGACTTGTACTAGTTCTACAAAATAGCACTTAAATTAAAAAAAGATGTTGTGAACGACAAACTACATTTCAACATTTATTTCCAGTGTACATTATTCAAATATAATTAAGCATTTTGAAACCATAAATAAGGAGACGTTGGTATTTAGTGATCTGGTACATGTATATTTCTGGTGTCCCCTGCGTGATGCTGCTGGAATATAAGCGGTGTAAAACCATATTCACTCACTCACTCACTTGTACATGTAAAGATTTTTCACACTGTACATAATAAGATTTTTAATACACAAAGCCATTTAGAAATTGGTCAAATGTAATATATTATGTATTTGGGATTACACTTTCTCAGTTAAAAAACAGATTCTAGTACTTTGGTACCCTCAGAGTCAGGAATCTTGATCGCCAGGACACAAAGTCAGCGCTAGTGGAAGCAATCTGGCTGTACTGATTGTGTTCTGCCACCACCACCACATCTCCTGGGAGCATTTTTCAAAAATCTTGGCCATCTCTTTATATACAATGTCCAACACGGAGCTGTGTGATTGTATCTGAACAAAGATTATTCCCTTGTTAAATTATTTCATATACAATGTCCTGGGATCACCTTATAGGACTGTGTGGAACTGTGTATCTGAAAAATAGCCTTATTCCCTTTTAAGTTAAATATTTCAAAGAGAATATCATAAAGTTGTTTTAAGAAAGAATTGATACTTTTACAAGATGGTATTATTGTTTAAAACGCTTTGAATAAAATTCTCATATCTACAAGTATTGAGGATCCTTATTTTTTCAAGTAAAGGCTTTTGCACATTTAGTGAAGAAAACTTACTTCAAGAAGGAAATTTTAAAAAATCAAAACTATATTTCCTGCAAATTGGTGCATTTCCTCATTATATTTTACCTTATCTTTATCCTCAAGTATCTACCTCTTTTGGCTGTCTTTCTTTGGCTGATAATAAATTTGATAATAACTGTCAACAAATATCAATCCAAGCATTTGCAGTCTTAAAGAAATTTAGTGAGACACGATTATTACAGATCATTTTCTACATTATCATTTACAATGTAATCAATTCCCAACATCCTGTACATTGTCCTGAAAGTGTCTGACTAAACTAATCACAGTCTTGTGTCTCTAAGTTCACAGTTCAGAGATTAAGAAGATTTATCCACATTCAATAGCAAATCATAAAATGTCTATTAGACTAATCCAATTTCTTTCTTTTTTCACTAAAGGATTCCACTTCTTGTGAAACTGTTTCCTTGTATTTTCTTTTAGAAACAGGTTTGGCATGAGGTGGAACAATTCCAAAAGTCCTCTGCTTTTCTCTGATCTCGGTCTGTTTTGTTTCTTTGGACTCTTGATTCCGCCTGTATGACCTATGAAGATTCTGACATAAGAGTGGCTTCACTTTAGAATATTTGGTGTCCTTGGTAAAAAGCATTTCCACGGATGTCTGGCCTCTAGCCATCAGTTGGTACTTCACAGTTTGAATGGTGCTGTAAGTTTCAATCCTCATGTTGGCTGACGAATCATCAAGGATATCACCCATGATGTTGAAACTACTGTCCACCATAGGGCCATGAAAACAGGATATGACACCCTTCACCATGAGTGAGTGGGCTTATACAAATCCAGAAATGGTTGCGATGTCCAGTGGTCAAATAATAATAACCTGACCTTTGAATAAACCAGTTGTTTCACTTAGACATGTTTATTTGGTCCTAAGTGTTATCATAACAATAACAGTAGTGCATTGTATTACTTTAGAAAGTTAATAATGATGTTTAACACTTTTCACCTCTGATCAGTTTGTTATTTCCACCCCCTGAACAGTAGTGCAGTCTTGTACAGAAAAAGTCTTGTGACAGAAAAGCTTACTGCCAGTTCCTTTTAAATTGTATTGGGCCATGACCAATGGTGACATCGTTCTAAAATAGAAATTCAAATAAATGTTTAATATATACTAAAGCCATTTGTAACAATGGCAGGAGAAACTGAAAAATTAAAGTGTTATGATAAAATATGAAAACCCAAAATGATCCAACTTAAAAATCAACAGTGAAGGTCTCCAAATGTCACAAGGATAATAAAACATTACCTGTGGAGAAAGTTCTGGATGGTCTGACGCACATCTTTGCCACCATCCCGTTTCAGTGCTTGAAGCTGTAAAATAATATCCATATTAATATGATATCACCTGTCAACATACATTAACATATTTTATGTCAAGAGTATTTTTAGAAAACGTAAAAACATAAATAAATTTCAGCATAGACCATCAATCATTAGACTAACATCTAGTCTCTGAAATGAACATATTTAACAGAAGAAAAAGGTTACAGTAAAAAAAAATATAACATAATGAAAAGTAGCCCTGAGACTTTCTTCATGTTCAGAGACTAAACAAATCTGCAGAGGGATAATTGGAATTTCACAACATGTACAAAGGTTCTTATCTTCCATTACTGCTGAAATTGTGTGACGGGAATATTTATTTATCTCTGTTAATTTCTTCATCAAGGGAATCAAGGGTGACACAACAATGACAATAGCATGACTTGTATTTTCTACTGCCTTGTATAAATAGGGAGAATTTCGAATGTCAGTGATTTTCCCATTCTATGAACAAATCCCTTTAACATGTTTGCAAGTATCCGTGCATGGTACACAAACTGTTATAACATTTCCAAAAGAGATATAGTTTACCAATTCTGAAACAGACTCTTCCAAACTCTGAACAAGATATTTGACGTCAGATATATCACAACTGATATTGTTTATACATGATGAAGTTATTCTGCGCTGCTTGTTCTTTCAATGGTCTCTTGACATGAAGCTTGTCATTTGTACATAATTCTGCACTCTGGTTGCATTGATCATAGAATGTCCATCTTGCTTTGACAGCTTCACAAAGGTCATCTGAAACTTGAGGATGTTGTAAATGAAAGTGCCATTCAAAGAGACATATTTTTCCCAGGAATGTAAGTGAAAACTATCCTTTTAACAACTTTACAGAGATGGAGTGTCTAACTCAGATAAGTGCAACACCTGTAAGATGTGAGCGCTGTAATCGTCACTAAAGAGTGTGTCATTTGCAATTGTTTGATACAATCCCAGTATAGTACTTCTTGGTGGAATGTCTTGCACAGAGCACAGAGCAAAGCATCAGTCACTTGTTTACAAATAGTTCCACACACTTCTTCACCACTAACGTGATTGAAGGAAAATCTGATGATAGATTCAAAAGATACATATTTCACTGCATTCTTCACCCGAGTACAGGGGTAATTGTAGCGATTTATTTCGTTCCATATGTTGTCCTCCCGTACAACTTTGTCTTCGGGATTGTTACTTGTTTTAAGTAAGTTCACAAATTCATCAAAGGGAAAATATAATGTGTCTGTGTCACTAACACATGTCAGTGTCTGTAGAGCATGAATAGATGTAGGTACCCTCATGCTGATATACTTCTTCCATTCAGGAGACCTGCAGTGGATTAAGAAAAATATGGTATCCAGTGAATTTACTGTATGTGTTTGTTTCTGGCATGTTATAATACTTTCCATTAAGTTTTGAAAGGAATCTGGTAACTCATGAAATACATACATCTTCATAGTTGCCATTGTCGACCCAACCCTAATATGTAACATGCAATTAATGAAACTGTCCATCCTCACCTCGAGTGTTCAAAATGTCCAGAAATGTCAACATCAAACTATATCATAACATTATATAACTCATACCATATGATGACTATAAAAACAGAAAAAGGAAATAGTGGGTGCCACAGGTTGATGACAAGTCACAAGTTCAAAGTTTATGTCAAAATAGAAATTTAGAGTGAATTATGCACAGACAGATCTATTAAATTCTCACTTAACAGTGCACTCTGAAAATGTTTAGAATGTATACACAAACAAAGATATATTCTTGTCTTTCCAACATATAAACACTACACAGGTTTTGCTCTTGAGTACATTTATAAAAACATTCCTATGGTTTCATACAGACAGAAGGAAAATGTACAATTTCCCCACCTAAAACACCTAATGTTTACTTTCCCAGACGTTCTTTAACTTTGCCTTAACATATTCAAATATGCTCAGTTTAATTTCACGACAAAGTCATATCTCAAATGAACATAACCTGTGCCCTACTGTGCACTGTTGTTCTCAATCTTAGACAATTCTGTTATTTCTAAACCTTATTAAATCAATTGTATATCAAAGTGTGGCACTTTCTCTCATATTACTATGCCAGCTAGCTACTTTACTATGACTACAAAGTATACATAAAGGACATGTTTGTTACTTTCATGAGTAGCAAGTACAAATACAGCATAAGTTAGAATACTACTTCCACATGACTTACCTTCTTAAATCAAATCAAATCAAATATATTTATTGTCCAAACGTTCCATACAGAAACAGTGACAATATTCTATAAACTACATAAACAAGATATAGAATGAATCCCATATATATGATGAACAACAAAACATATAATAATACAAATGTGTATAATAATAATAATAATGGCCTAGGACAATCAGATCTTCTATATTTGTTTAAAGTTGTACATGTTGTAGCAAATAATTTCTATAGTATTTGGATCATTATTTCTAAAAAGGTTAAATTTTTCAGTGGTAGTAAGTCTGAGAAAGTTATTAATTTTAGAGGAAAGGGAGTTAAATAAGGACTTTCTTGCATCTGAATATTTAGTGCAACACATGAAATGGTGTTGTTCATCCTCAAGGACAGAGCATTTATCACAGAGACGGTCCTCCAAAGGTGTAGGTGGTCTTGTTCTCCTACCCAGTTCAATTTTTAGTCTGTGATCACTCAGTCTTAGTTTTGTGAAGTGGATACGGTGTTTTGTTATTTTGCAGTGTTGCAGGTATGGTTCAAAGTTGATTTCAGATTTAAATTTTCTATATGTTCTAAGTCTGTTCCTTGAATTTAATGTGTTTGGATTATCTTGGAGAGATGAGTGGAACATGTCTGTAAAATTTCAATTGGAGGTCCTTCAGTACAGAGGAAGTAAGAGGCAACTGAGTTTATAGTACCATCCAATTTTGTGTTTGGCAATCTTTATTGATTCATTAAAGGCAATTTTAAAATGGTATTTGTATATTGTGAAAAGATTGTAGAATTGAACAATTGATTTAATTACTCTGAATAATAGGGGAAACAAACCAAGTTCTACTCTGCATGCCCAGTTATGTTTGCTGAGAAACTCCCAGAGCACGCTTACAGAATTTCGCTTTGTAATTTTTCAGGTGGGAAGGAATCTATATGTCTCTGCAGAATAAAATCAATTCCCCATACTTCACTGTTATACAGAACAACAGGTTCAACAACTGCCTTGAAAATTTTGCAGCAGACTGTTGGATCTAAATCATCTCCAAACAAGTTAGAAGAGAGAACATAGTATGCTGTTTGGCCCTTTTTTACAAGGGATTCCACACAATGTTTAAATTTAGAATTTTGATGAAACGTAACACCTTACTAATTGTATTTGTCTGAGACATTAATATTCTGCCCTGCCACTGACCATCTGAATATTGGATAGTGGGTTTTTGTGCCAAATATAACTACATTAGTTTTTTCAATGTTGATAGTTAATTTATTGTCATTGCAGTAATTTGAGAGATTATTGAGAAGCTCTTGGCGTTTGGTTGGTGTATGTTGTTCAAGTGTAGTCACTCTCCATCTTCTGGGTTTGTGTTGCTGTTTCCTGTGTGGCTGTACTACATAACACTATGTCAGCTATATAGACTGGTGACATTTACAAATGCGCTGTTTTTATGGCATAAAAAATGTTCAGCTCAGTCAAGATACTTATAAACCTACATCCTAATTGTCTTCATGTGATGCTGTGTCTGTGCAGGTCAAGCAGCTTGGAAAATCTTGTTTGCTTATAGTAACTTGATACATTCTGTGGCCAGGATGGAATTTCTGGAGGGTGGGATGTGTCATACCAATTCTGTGATATCCTAAAAAATAGCCACAATTCTTACATTTGGCCTAGTTCATCACTCTGTGATGGGTTCATGAACTCTTCATGAACATCATAACTTAAACTGAAATAAAAGGCTATAAATAAGTCATAGACTGATTATAAGAAATCTCAAATTTAACATATTGATATTTTCAGTTTAACTTAATAATGAACAAATCTGTTAATTGATGATACAAAACACTTCAATATATTTTATTCATATGGACAGATGTCTTTTTAATACAAGCACTTTCAAAAAGGTTCCAAATAACTGATTCATTGTTTTCATTTTTTGCTTTTGTCTGAGGTGTTTCTGTAGATTTTGTAGCTTCTTGACAATCGCCATGTGGGCCACAGAACCCAAATGTTGAAAAGCGGCCTGCTCCAACATTTTATATTTTGCCGCACTCAGGGCTGAGCGGGTTTCCTGTTCTGTGAAAAAACTCATGGCCAGCTTTTAACAGTGCCATACACATTGTCTTTGGCAACATGTTTTAGGCTGTCCTCAATTGTTTCCACACTGAATGGAAGGCATTCAGCAGGATAAGTGTGATTGCTCTTTTGAGTTTCTCTAGGTTCTGTGACCAAACACTAGGCTGATTAGTGGGAATCTGATGGTGGGGGGACAGCAGCAGGTGGCGATGACTGGGGAGCTTGATGAAGGATTCTTTCTAGTCTCTCAACTCTCTTCTTTAAGGATGAAGTTCTGTCGCACCTAAGAAAAAAGTCATACCAGTTATATTCAAACTGGCCTTCAGTTACATGTAAGGAAATAAATGATGCACAATTGTCATTGTGCTGGCAGCGGTAATGACCCCCGCGTTAAGAGTCATTGGCTCAACCACGTGTGGTCGTCTAGAAACACCATAATGACCGCACCAGTGAACTAAGATAAAATAATATATATGAAAAAGAGCACAACCCAACTGTAATGCTAGTACATTTATTAGGATTATAACACATGTAGACCTGCATAACCAAAATAAAGTTGTAATAGGTAACAATGAACTGAATTCCTGTTAAGCCTTATATTCTTGTAAGACTATATGAACATGAAGAACATGAATCTTCATGTTGTGATACCAGTAATAATAAAGGTACCCCTGACAGGACTATAGTCTATTACATGAAGTAATAAGTGGAACGCCAGACTGAAGGTAAGATTACAAGGAACTTACCAACATATTCCTGTGTCCAGCTGCTTCCAAGAGGTCCTAGTTGGTGTGAGTCCACCATGGGAACTGACCCCAACTAGAATGGTTTGGAATTTATTGGAGTTTGGCAGGAAGTCAGAGGGAACAACCTCTGACTTGACCAAGAAAGATTGAAACTGATACTTGAAACTTAGTGATTGTGTTTCTCAAGCATCAGGTTTTAATATATAGCAAAAAATATTCATTAATCTTATGAGTGAAATCTGAACATGTGATAGCTGATGTTAGTGGCTACCGTCATGTATGATTTTAATTGTTCTACAGTAACTAATAATGAAGATACAGTCCCAATAAAGATTTGAAAATAGTCTTCCAATGAGATTAATAGAAGAAAATACTGCATTTCTCCCAAAATAAACAAGTTTACATAAATTAGACCATATAGCCCGAAAATTAAGTATTATGGGCCCAGTTATGATACAAGATTTAGGTTACATTCATAAGTTGACTTTTAATTCTTGACATGATATGTCCATGACAAACACACATGGACTACATAAATTGTATTGAAGTCAACTTAATACAGGGGTTTCTGTCACAACTACAAAAGTATACATAAAGGACATGTTTGTGTTACTTTCAATTAGTAGCAAAATACAAATACAGCATAAGTCAGAATACTACTTCCAAATAACTTACCTTCTTATCTTGTTCAAGTGTAGTCACTCTCCATCTTCTGGGTTTGTGTTGCTGTTTCCTGTGTGGCTGTACTACATAACTCTATGTCAGCTATATAGACTGGTGACATTTACAAATGCTGTTTTATGGCATTAAAAATGTTCAGCTCAGTCAAGATACTTATAAACCTACATCCTAATCATCTTCATGTGATGCTGTGTCTGAGCCATGAGGTCTGTGCAGGTCAAGCAGTGTGGAAAATCTTGTTTGCTTATAGTAACTTGATACATACTGTGGCCAGGATGGAATTTCTGGAGGGTGGGATGTGTCCTACCAGTACTGGATGACACTTTCACAGTTTCTGTCATATCCTAAAGATAGCCACATTTCTTACATTTGGCCTAGTTCATCACTCTGTGATGCGTTCATGAACTCTTCATGAACATCATAACTTAAACTGAAATAAAAGGCTATAAATAAGTAATAGACTGATTATCAGAAATCTCAAATTTAACATGTACATTGATATTTTCAGTTTAACTTAATAATGAACAAATCTGTTAATTGATGATACAAAACCCAACTTCTTCAATATATTTTATTCATATGGACAGATGTCTTTTTAATACAAGCACTTTCAAAAAGGTTCCAAATAACTGATTCATTGTTTTCATTTTTTGCTTTTGTCGGAGGTGTTTCTGTAGATTTTGTAGTTTCTCCACAATCGCCTTGTGGGTCACAGAACCCAAATGTTGAAAAGCGGCCTGCTCCAACATTTTATATTTTGCCGCACTCAAGGCTGAGCGGGTTTCCTGTTCTGTGAAAACACTCATGGCCAGCTTTTTAACAGTGCCATACACATTGTCTTTGGCAACATGTTTTGAGCTGTCCTCAATTGTTTCCACACTGAATGGAAGGCATTCAGCAGAAGTGTGATTGCTCTTTTGAGTTTCTCTAAGTTCTGTGACCAAACACTAGGCTGATTGGTGGGAATCTGATGGTGGGGGTACAGCAGCAGGTGGCGATGACTGGGGAGCTTGATGAAGGATTCTTTCTAGTCTCTCAACTCTCTTTTTCAAAGATGAAATACTGTCGCACCTAAGAAAAAAGTCATACCTGTTATATTCAAACTGGCCTTCAGTTACAACTTACATGTAAGGAAATAAATGATGCACAATTGTCATGGTGCTGGCAGTGGTAATGACCCCTGCGTTAAGGGTCATTGGCTCAACCACCTGTGGTCGTCTAGAAACACCATAATGACCGCACCAGTGAACTAAGATAAAATAATATATATGAAAAAGAGCACAACCCAACTGTAATGCTAGTACATTTATTAATTTTTCCTTATCCTGACTCATGCTCTTTGCTTGTCTTCTTCTTCTTGCTAACATAGTGGAACACTTGTATCTCCTTATTTGAAGCCCTTCAAAATAAAATCACTAATTGGTACTCACCACGAAGTTGCTCCCTTTGTCTCCCCTGGCGGAAAGGTGTCGCCACCCTCTGGCCATGTGCTTCACTCTCCTTCTTCTTCCAGTGAGCAGGATGTGAGAGCCTTTGTGTCTCCTTACACACATATCCTTTGATAATCTCTTAGTTTTACCTCTCATAGGTTACTATAGAGGTATAGCTAGTATCCTTTACTATTTGTATTGATTAATTATCGTGATTTCTACCGTTTATTCACGCAGTATTCGCGATTGTTCAGCTAGCTTTACGCTCATGAAAATCTGTACGATTTGTAGATTACGCTTTTCTGCCTCCCATCCACATGTAATATGCCCTAGTTGTTCTACCGTAGCGCTTAATTCACGCTGCAGTTACTGCATTAATTTATCTCATTCTGCATTTAATAAATATCATCTTTATGCCTTAAGACGCATGCAGATAGATCACGCAAACAAGGGCAAAACATGGCAGAGAGTCCAGATATTCCTTCCAGTCAGCTGCTAGCGATCGACCCTCTCCCGCCTGGTGTTCTGCTAGAGACCCCCGCGCAGAGGAACGGGACGCAGTCCGTTACTCAAGAAACGACCGCCTCCCCAGACATCCCGCCATTGCAGACTAAGTCTAAGAGGGCTCTCATCGCCGCCTCAACGCAGATTGAGGACACTCCAGGGCAGCGCAGACTTCCAAAGGGAAATTCACGAAGACAGCAAGAACTTTCTCAGCCGAGATCGCTCCAGCAGCAGAGTTGGGCCTCTACGATGATCAGCCGATAATCATCCCCGACTTACGCAGAAGAAGCGACCGTGTCAGCGACTGTGACTTCTGCAGAGATCTCCATGCAGCCTGATGCCTCTACACCGACGCCAGACGCCATTGATGTGAACCCCATCGCAGAAAAGACGCCGACGACTTCGCCACAGATCATCCCAGAAGACATGATGCGCAGATTATGAACATCATGGAGGACCACTACAAACCGCGCGCAAGCAGGGTCCGAGCCTTCGCTGAAGGCTCCAACGTGACAGCACCCCAGAGGCACCCCCAATAACGAAGCAGCCAAGACGATGTCACCTTCGCTAAGGAAGTCCCGCACCACCTTGACGGCGGACCTAGATGTACAGCTCTTCGCTGGCCTTCGGCGGCGGAGAGATCATCACCATCTTCGATTTCATCTCTAGATATGGACTCAGACCATCAGACATCACGGAAGCCTTCGCTGGGTCATATCATCGATCCCCGACCGACGCGAATGAAGCTTCGCTAAGGCATTCGCTAAGGACATATGATTCCAGATCTTCATCGCCTAGAAGAACATCGAGGGACTGCCGAAGAGCTTCGCTGGGCTATCAACATTCACCTCACAAGTCTCCGAAAGATCATCCCATAGACGCATCTCCACTTCGCTCATCACCAGGTCGATCACCCATCAGATCTCCACATAGAGCGCGCACAAGTCAACTAGATCGCCACAAACCTCATCAGATATACAGACAGCTACACGCAGTCCCGAAGAGCATCTACAATTTATTAATGATGATGGTTTTGAGGATGATGGAGGAATCATATTTTCTGATGCAGAGATACGGTATTGGATGGTCAATAACCTAGATCTCACATCACCATCTAAAAGTGGCAATACAGCTCAGACGATTTGATGAAGGAAGATGATCCAGATGCAATCACTCTACCCCGACGACCCTCGATTATGCAGTGCCACAGAATCTAGATGCAGCTTTCCAGAAAGCTACGAAAGTTCAGATACCACATCTACCCAACTTTCAAGCCAAGAAGTTCTCCACGCATAACATGGACTCCTTCTACAAGGCCCAGGACATCGATGAGAACTATAAGATCATCAGCGATGTAAAGAACAAGATTTACAAGATGGATGATCGCAAGTTGGCTCATATAGAAACCATGACGAGACGATGTGTTCTTTGGGTTAAATAGATCTAGGACGATCAATGAGACTCTTATTACTAGATTCCGGATTCCACGACGGAAGATGATAGAATGATTTATTCTGCCTTACTTATGCAAAAGAAAGATCAGCAGTTTTAACGGATCATCTTACATCTGTTTCAGCAGCATTGACCTTAGCTCGTCGTCAAGGCCTCCTCGCCTCCTGTAATTGGGGGGAGAACTTTACAGCCCCACTTTATACAGCCCCGTGGTCGACAACATCCATCTTTGACGGAGAAATCGACAAGGTCGCCAAGGAAGTCTCTAAGGATTCCAGGGAAGTCCTTATGATTAGATCGATGGACACACTAGCCAGCGCCATTCGGGTCAGACTTCACAAAGATACTCAGGCAGATCTAAGTTCACGGGCCTACAAAGAGCAAGAGACAGGAAGATAGCCAGCTCTAGAGGTAAAGATTCTTTCGTTACGCCCATATGGCAACTATAGAGGAGGATCAGGAAGAGGCAGGACACCCAGAGGTTCCCGCAATTATAGACGCTGAAACACAGGTTCGAACGACTGGAGTCTTCCACCCCAGCCGCTCCAGTACAACCAGCTCAAGTGGGTGGACGCCCAACTACACTGGGAAAACTGGGGAATACTGCAAGATCCTTACGCCTCCAACATTATTCAACACGGATTTCGTGATCCCTCTACAGGACAAGCCTCCGCTGACAATCAAACCCCCAAGTTCGATTTTTATAAGCTAACAACTACCAAAGATAAAAGAGGCTGTCTCATCACTCCTATCCAAACAGGCCATAGAAGTAATAGATCAAGCAAACGCCGAACCAGGTTTCTACTCCCCAGTTTTCCTAGTTCCCAAGAAAAACTCCACGGAGAAATACAGACTCATCTACAACATGAGCTTTTCAACAAGAACTATCTACGCAAAACCACCGGTTTCGCGATGATACATTTACCTCAGTTACGCCAGATGATTCGGCCCTATGGACTACATGGGCAGCATAGATCTACAGGATGCCTACTTGCACATCCCCATTCATCCCGATTCCAGGAAATACCTACGATTTACTCTAGAAGGGCTACATTACCAGTGGAAAGTACTCCCATTCGAATATCATCAGCCCCTGGCTATTCACGAGGATAACGAAAACCGATTATCAAATTTCTACATCGTCAAGGGCTACGCGAGTGCTTTTACCTCGACGACGGATACAAGTAGATCAAGATCCACTCGCGCCTCAAACTACAGTTAAATTACATCATAAAGCTACTAACACAACTAGGTTGGTTAGTAAACTTACGCAAGTCGGACCTAGTACCATCGCAAAGACCTACAGTTCCTAGGTATTCGATTCATCACAAATCGCAAACCGTATTATGGTACCAGAAGACCGTTGGCTCAAGATACAACAGACCATTCCACCAGCTCTACTCTCTCGCTACCACTGCGACAATGGCAGAGCCTACTAGGTCTTCTCACATCAGCCCAAGACATGACTGTCACAGGCAGATTACAGTTACGTCCCCTACAGGTCCTCATCAACGCACATCTCAACGATGTACAACCATTCAGTCTACCGAAACATCTCAGACCACATCTACTATGGTGGACCAAGAAATCGAATGTCTGCGAAGGATTTGTTTAGCAGAGCAGGAATACAAAACCCATCTGTATGTAGATCGTCACTCCAAGGTTGGGGAGCTCATCTCACCAACCACACGATATCAGGGTTATGGAATCAGCAAGAATGCAAACTCCATATAAACAGTCTAGAAATGAAAGCTGTAATCAACGCCATTCTACATTGGAGCACATTTCTACAAAATGCGCCTAATGATCCATACAGACAATTCGACAGTGGCGTTCTACATAAACAAGCAAGGCTCAACGAGATCGATGAACCTTTTGAACCTAAGCTTTCAACTGTTCGATTTAATACAAGATCTAAATCTACATGTCAGAGCAGTGCACATTCCCGGAGCCAGAAATATACTAGCAGACGCCTCTCTCTCGGCCTCATCTACCATCACCGACAGAGTGGATGATCAACCGGGAAATTTTTGCACAGATAATCAAGCAATTAGGAGCCCGCTAATAGACCTATTCGCCACGCCGATTCAACAATCAGCTACCGACATTCGTGTCACCAGTCCCAGACCCCAAGCTTGGGCAACGGACGCTCTAAGTCTATCATGGGAAGGCCTCAATGCGTGCACGCTGCTTTCCGCCAGCAATAATACCTCAAGTATTACAGAAAATCAGACAAACACAGAGCCTACAACTCACTTTGGTCGCCCTACTGGTCAAGCTAGAGAACGTGGTTTCCATACTAATTCAAGAAATCGGTCAACCAACACTGGAGCTTCCTGCCGCGCGCAAAACCTGTTAATTCATCCTCACACCAAACAAGTGCACGGAAACCCAGCAATGTTCCAACTACACGTATGGACTGTATACAAATGTGTTTAAACAAGAGAGGATATTCTGCCAGGGCGGCAAAAGCAGTCACGCTTTGCCTTTTACGTTACTCAACTCGTAACTTGTAATGCGACGACAAGTGGCACAGTTTCAAAATTATGCAACAAAGAAAGGGTTTACAGCAAGAGAGGCTTCACAACCTCAAGTGGCAGACTATTTGTGTTACCTACGCCAAAACAAACATTTAAAAGGTTCAACGATATCAACATATCTTGCCGCTTTAGCTCTGTAATCACCATGAGAACGGGTGTCAAATTGACAAGATCTCCAGAGTTACTGGCCTTACTCACGAGCTTTCCGATTGGAGGACCAAAAGCGGAAGTTCCACGCCCAGCTTGGGATCTGAATGTAGTGTTACAACACCTCACGAGTGAGGTCTATGAACCCTTGGAATCGACAAACTTTGAATTTCTCTCACAGAAAACATTGTTTCTGCTATCGCTAGTCACAGCAGCAAGAATGTCTGAAATTCACGCTCTGGATTAGAGGATACAGTTTGATGACAATCATAACACAGCACACCTCGGATTAAGATGGGATTTCATTGCAAAGAATCAACTGCCAGGTCAACCAGACAGATTATTCCACATCCCGGCCTATCCTCTATTCTCGGATCACAAGATACACAAGACCTATCACTGTGTCCGGTAAGAGCTCAAAGTTTATTTACTTACGATCCAAAACAAGGAGAAGATTTCTCAAGCGTTTATTCATCCCATTATAAGCCTCACAGAATCAAACAGAAGTGTCACGGACCACAATATCTATTTGGATAAGGACTGTCATTCTCCGTGCCTACAAGGCAGCAGGCTTGGACCCACCAACAGCATCAAATCCACATGAGATCAGGGCACTGGCCTCTACCCTCGCCCTACACGGTAACTGTTCCTTGAACACGATTATGGAAGGATGCTATTGGAAATCTAACATGGTATTTGCTAATCACTACCTAAGAGACATCACTACAGAAGATGTCTCTGGCATTCACCATTCGGACCACTGGTCCTCGCTCAGCAACTGACAGTCCCTCAGAGGCGTTAAAATATTAGCCTCACAAGATTAATATGTATTTTATACATACTCATCTAGCTTATAACTCTAAGGAGTTTTAGGGCTATGTATATATGTTCAGCTTAAGTATTCTACCTTAAGCATATACTTGGATATAGTCAATTTCAGTGCCTCTATCAGAGTCACCTATATATATATATATATAATTTATATGTATTGTTCAATATATTCATAATGTAATTCCCTTTAATGGCTTTATATAACCTATGGTTTTCTTTATACAGGAAACATCCTAAATCTAAGACTTCATGAAGTTCCGTGAGGGAGATATTACAGTATATCTATACAAAATCACTAATTATAAATCCAAAGTACTCTGTTACCCACCTCCGTTCCGTAGGATGCTACAAGCAAAGAGCATGAGTCAGGATAAGGAAAATATGTAATTTTAGAGTAAAATTGATATTTTATACTTATCCTGACTCATGAGGTTAGCCCTCCCATCCTCCCCACATAACACTTTGGATTTCCCTGTAAATTCAAGTGTTGGGCTCGCTAAATCAGGAGAGAGTGGAGCACATGGCCAGAGGGTGGCGACACCTTTTCCCGCCAGGGGAGACAAAGGGGAGCAACTCGTGGTGAGTACCAATTAGTGATTTTATTTTGAAGGGAGCTTCAAATAAGGAGATACAAGTGTTCCACTATGTTCTCAAGAAGAAGAAGACAAGCAAAAGAGCATGAGTCAGGATAAGTATAAAATATCAATTTTACTCTAAAAATTACATTATTATGGGTCCGTTAGTATGATAACAGATTTAGGTTAAATTCATAAGTTGACTTTAAATCTTGACATGAATGTCCGTGACAAACACACACAGACCACATAAATTGTATAGAATTCAACTTAATACAGGGTTTCGTCACAATTATCAGAAATCTCAAAATTTAACATGTACATTGAAATTTTCAGTTTAACTTAATAATGAACAAATCTGTTAATTGATGATACAAAACCCAACTTCTTCAATATATTTTATTCATATGGACAGATGTCTTTTTAATACAAGCACTTTCAGAAAGGTTCCAAATAACTGATTCATTTTTTCATTTTTCGCTTTTGTCGGAGGTGTTTCTGTAGATTTTGTAGCTTCTCCACAGTTGCCTTGTGGGTGACAGAAGCCAAATGCTGAAAAGCAGCCTGCTCCAACATTATATTTTGCCGCACTCAGGGCTGAGCGGGTTTCTGGTGAGTTGGCAGACCGCTTTCCACTCACAGAACAATCAGACAACTCCTGTTCTGTGAAAACACTCATGGGCAGCTTTTTAACAGTGCCATACACATTGTCTTTGGCAACATGTTTTATGCTGTCCACAAGTGTTTCTGAATGGAAGGCATTCAGCAGGAGAAGTGTGATTGCTCTTTTGAGTTTCTCTAGGTTCTGTGACCAAACACTAGGCTGATTGGTGGGAATCTGACGGTGGGGGGACAGCAGCAGCTTCATGATGACTGGGGAGCTGTTGAAGAATTCTTTCCAGTCTCTCAACTCTTTTTCAAAGATGAAATACTATCGCACCCTAAGAAAAAGTTATACCAGTTATATTCAAACTTGCCTTCAGTTACATGTAAGGAAATAAATGATGCACAATGAAAATTGTGAAATGTAAACAGAATGTTGGACATACAATTTCAGATCTGAATATCTAACATATAATTTTGTCTTGTTAAGTACTCTAGCAAATTGCACAATTGGTGTTAAACTTTAAAATTGCACAGTCTTTCCAAAAGTTGTCACTTCATCTATATTATACACTCACCAAAACTCGCCAGGACAGTGTTTAGACACAGGATATATGTTCAGTATTATGAATCCCAAAGCACTACTAGTGCTAGTGCTAGACTAGTCTTTACTAGTCAAAGAACTGTTCATGTGTACTTACAAACTTATATGTCTACATGTAATAAATACATGTATCAGAATACGGAATTCAACTTTGCCTATATAACAGTTGTACATCTGAAAGACTCCAAGGTATATTGCAGAATGTCATTGAAGTAATTTTAAGTTTCAGTGGGAACTCAGACACACTCAGTTCCAGACACATGATAACGTAGTATTTTCAACTGAAAAATAAAATGACCCCTGGTACATGTTCATTTTGAAAATTGTTCAAATTGATAAATTATGAACAGCAATCTCTTATAATTACTGTTATATACTGACGGCGGGGGGATATATACTGTTCTATACGAGGTCAATCTCATTAAAATCAGATCTTGCACTCTGATACTCTCTGTCCTAGAATGGATGGTTCTAGAATGCAAGGTATCAGAGAGCACGATCTTATTGTAATGAGATTGATACAAGATAGCACCAAGTATAAACTTTGTGATTAATGCGGTCTTAGTTATTGACTCATTAGTTGATCCCAGGGAATATTGGATGTCGAGGGAGTTAACCTTCAAATGAGAACAGCACATTCAGTTGAAGCAGAGATTTCCTTATCCATTTCCTTATCCAGGTGTGTCCATGCGTAATAAATCCACACGTTACAATACATTGAAATAGCAAGAGAGTCCAAGAAATGACCATGGCGCCAATACTACATTTTCTAAATAGAAGTATAGAAACATGTATAGGAGACCTATTTCTAACCTAGGTGAGGTTCTAGAAAAGTGGTAAAGTCCAAACATTTTAACCTAAACTTTCAAAGTCACAGTTAAAGTTAAAGTTACAATTAAAATATAGAAGCGTAAAGTAGGCTTACCTTCAAAACGAGAACAGCACATTCAGTTGAAGCAGAGATGGAAAGGGACAAACTTTCAAAACATTTTACTCACTTGATTTTGTAAGGCTCCAGACGGGTTTCATAAACTTACGTTTGCTATTTTGACGGCATAGTAATAAAAAGTACAAATCATGTTTCGATACACTTTCATAAAAAAGTATAAAACAAGAAAAAATTGTGTCTGGGGACACGGATGCCCCCGCTGACATTCATAAGATCAATAATTGGAACAAAATTCACGAACAAGTTCGATAAACATCTATGCAACTATGACATGCACACCTTTCGAGTCTCAATGAAACACATGTATAAGCTTAATCAATTCTGTTGAGCAGTTTTTGTGGATAAGTGGATAGACTTAATCCCCTATTTCACTATCATCAGAGAGAAATTCAGGAAAATTCAAAATTCTCTAAACAAACAAAAAATTATAAAATACAAAAACAAATATGAGATGCACACCTTTAGAGTCTCTATAAAAGACATGTAAGCTAAATTAGTTTTGTGCAGTGGTTTTTGAGGTGAAGTGGATAAAGTACACCCCCTACAACACTATTCAGAGAGAGATTCAACAAAATATATCTAAGTTCAAACGGCATTAAAATTGGAAAAATAAATAAAATACAAAATCAAAATATGAGATGCACACCTTTAGAGTCCCTATAAAGCACATGTGTAATCTAAATGAATTCCATAAAGTAGTTTTTAAGGAGAAGTGGATAACGTACACCCCCTGTTGTATGGGACAAACTGGATGAATAGAACCAAATTCAACTAAGTTCAAACATCTGTAGAAGTGACAAAATTAAGAAATTGGATGAACAAGGTATGAGATACACAACTTTTAGAGTTCCAATGAAACACACGTAGAAGCTCAATCAATTCTCTTGAGCAGCTTTTGTGGAGCAGTTGATAGACTTCACCCCCTACAACACTATATTCAGAGAGAAATTCAAGAAAATTTATCTAAGTTCAAACGGCATTAAAATTGGAAAAATAAATAAAATACAAAATCTAAATATGAGATGCACACCTTTAGAGTCCCTATAAAGCACATGTGTAATCTAAATGAATTCCATAAAGTAGTTTTTGAGAAGTGGGGGCATAAGAAACCTTCTGAACTTCTGTTCCAGTTATGAAAACATGATTACCATCCAGTCCAAGAGAGTTGGCCTGCAGGCATGGCATTATCCCATGCGCGAGGCCTTCAATTCCACACTGATGTGATTATGAGAACTGATCAGTCTCAGTTGGCTATATGAAACTTGTGTCCCTTTGCAATTTCCTTCTACATTAAGCTGACATCCCCTTATCTAGCAACAATATATATATTTTTTGTGTGCATATACCGGATTAATAAGTGAAGACATGTGTAGCACGATAACACGACGAAGGATGAAAAGTTTCAACACTGCTCTTTAATTACCATGGCATATAACGTTAACAGTCAGTAATACAACAATCGGAATGTGGTGGAGACCGTGAGAGAGGCTGGGCGCTGACCAGGTGAGACCAGGGTTGTTCTTCGGACTTCTCTGCTCAGCTGATCTGCTAGCCTTGGCTGTTGGTGTTGTCCGTTGGTCTAGGTTCAGCGCCCTTCTGTGCCTCAAGTTGCCTTCCTCTGTAGACTGCCTTGACGGTGCTGCTTATATAGGAACATCGCCACAGGATCACGTGGCGACTAGTCAGCATTTCTCTTGACCGTTCAGGTACACTTAGTGACCAGTCAGCATTTCGCTGGACAGTTTGCTAAATCATCACAAACACAGTTAAATCGTTTTCAGTCATTAGTGGTGGTCAGTACAATCATACCTTTATCTGGTCAATTTGCCCTTATCATCACCCACTGTTGACCAGCACTGACTGACTTTCATCTTCCATGGAAAACAAGCCTGCCCGTCTACACAGCCTCCAACCATACTGTTACACATGATAAAGAATTATGTAAACAATTCAACAACGCAAGGGATATAATTCTATAAAGAATTTAATCTATTGATATTCAGATGATAATACAGTCTTTTAGTTCAATCTGAGTCTTCATCTGCAGTAACCACGGTCTGCCTTTGTTGATGTTTCTGAAAACATAAAAAGTGTTGTGTACTGTTTTGACGTCATACTGTATCATGTGATTGCCTAACCAAACAAATTAGATGTCTATATAGATCCACAAGAATACTTGTATATGACTAAAAGACATACTCATTTATGGATTTGTGAAAGAGAAAGTAACTTTATTTTGCAAGTTAACTTGTATTAATTGTAGATTATGTTAATGACCAACTAAGACAAAGTCACCCACACTAATGTGACTGAATAGAAATATATGTGGAGCACTGCGGAGTTACAACATTAACAATGGCAAACTCTATGGCAACGTCATAATATGCCAAGGGAAACTACTCCCATCTTGCATATAAACTAAAATTATCTGCTCTTGAGTTATTGAAAAGGTCACGGCCATTTTTATTCACATGTGGACACTTTTCACTATTATCCTTTCCTCGATTATCAAAAAGGTATGTTGTTTCACACTTGTTCCAGCATTGGAGTCACAGGGTGGGAATAGTGTTTCTGTCATTAAATAGTTGGTTCATTCTGCACGTTGTTGAAGTTTCCAGGTGAACCATACAGTTTTGTGCAATACACAATCCCCATACGTAAAGCTTATCACTTGTGTGAAACAGACCCTGCCTGGAAACCACATTTTGTCACAGATTACTGTGATCTTAGCCCCTTGTACATACATTCGATTGTAATTTACAATGATAGCCTACAATCACAACGTGCAAGTGATCGTGATTTTAAGGATTTACAATAATTGCAGCGCTAATATTGCTCTATGAAAGTGGACCCTGGTCAGAAAACAGATTCAATGATTGCTTGGCATTTGTCAACTTCCCTTACCTTTACATAGTTTACTCCACCAGGTTTGTTTGCCTATACAATGGTAAACTAGTTGACATAGTGTCACGGTACTGGCAGCGGTAATGACCCCTGCGTTAAGGGTCATTGGCTCAACCATGTGTGGTCGTCTAGAAGATAAAATAATATATATGAAAAAGAGCACAACCCAACTGTAATGCTAGTACATTTATTAGGACTATAACACATGTAGACCTGCATAACCTAAATAAAGTTGTAATAGGTAACAATGAACTGAATTCCTGTTAAGCCTTATATTCTTGTAAGACTATATGAACATGAAGAACATGAATCTTCATGTTGTGATACCAGTAATAATAAAGGTACCCCTGACAGGACTATAGTCTATTACATGAAGTAATAAGTGGAACGCCAGACTGAAGGTAAGATTACAAGGAACTTACCAACATATTCCTGTGTCCAGCGTTCCAAGAGGTCCTAGTTGGTGTGAGTCCACCGTGGGAACTGACCCCAACTAGAATGGTTTGGAATTTATAGGAGTTTGGCAGAAGTCAGAGGGGACAACCTCTGACTAGACCAAGAAAGATTGAAACTGATACTTGAAACTTAGTGATTGTGTTTCTCAAGCATCAGGTTTTAATATATAGCAAAAAAATATTCATTAATCTTATGAGTGAAATCTGAACATGTGATAGCTGATGTTAGTGGCTACCGTCACGTATGATTTTAATTGTTCTACAGTAACTAATAATGAAGATCTAGTCCCAATAAAGATTTGAAAATAGTCTTCCACTGAGATTAATAGAAGAAAATACTGCATTTCTCCCAAAATAAACACATTTACATAAATTAGACCATATAGCCCAAAAATTAAGTATTATGGGCCCAGTTGCATGATACAAGATTTAGGTTACATTCATAAGTTGACTTTAATTCTTGACAAACACACATGGACTACATAAATTGTATTGAAGTCAACTTAATACAGGGTTTCGTCACAACTACAAAGTATACATAAAGGACATGTTTGTGTTACTTTCAATTAGTAGCAAGTACAAATACAGCATAAGTCAGAATACTACTTCCAAATAACTTACCTTCTTATCTTGTTCAAGTGTAGTCACTCTCCATCTTCTGTGTTTGTGTTGCTGTTTCCTGTGTGGCTGTACTACATAACACTATGTCAGCTATATAGACTGGTGACATTTACAAATGTGCTGTTTTTATGGCATTAAAAATGTTCAGCTCAGTCAAGATACTTATAAACCTACATCCTAATTGTCTGCATGTGATGCTGTGTCTGAGCCATGAGGTCTGTGCAGGTCAAGCAGTGTGGAAAATCTTGTTTGCTTATAGTAACCTGATACATTCTGTGGCCAGGATGGAATTTCTGGAGGGTGGGATGTGTCATACCAATTACTGGATGACACTTTCACCGTTTCTGTGATATCCTAAAAGATAGCCACATTTCTTACATTTGGCCTAGTTCATCACTCTGTGATGGGTTCATGAACTCTTCATGAACATCATAACTTAAACTGAAATAAAAGGCTATAAATAAGTCATAGACTGATTATCAGAAATCTCAAATTTAACATGTACATTGATATTTTCAGTTTAACTTAATAATGAACAAATCTGTTAATTGATGATACAAAACACAACTTCTTCAATATATTTTATTCACATGGACAGATGTCTTTTTAATACAAGTACTTTCAAAAAGGTTCCAAATAACTGATTCAGTTTTTCATTTTTTGCTTTTGTCGGAGGTGTTTCTGTAGATTTTGTAGCTTCTTGACAATCGCCTTGTGGGCCACAGAACCCAAATGTTGAAAAGCGGCCTGCTCCAACATTTTATATTTTGCCGCACTCAAGGCTGAGCGGGTTTCCTGTTCTGTGAAAACACTCATGGCCAGCTTTTTAACAGTGCCATACACATTGTCTTTGGCAACATGTTTTGAGCTGTCCTCAAGTGTTTCCACACTGAATGGAAGGCATTCAGCAGGAGAAGTGTGATTGCTCTTTTGAGTTTCTCTAGGTTCTGTGACCAAACACTAGGCTGATTGGTGGGAATCTGAGGGTGGGGGGACAGCAGCAGGTGGCGATGACTGGGAGATTGATGAAGGATTCTTTCTAGTCTCTCAACTCTCTTCTTTAAGGATGAAATACTGTCGCACCTAAGAAAAAAGTCATACCAGTTATATTCAAACTGGCCTTCAGTTACATGTAAGGAAATAAATGATGCACAATTGTCATGGTGCTGGCAGAGGTAATGACCCCTGCGTTAAGGGTCATTGGCTCAACCATGTGTGGTCGTCTAGAAACACCATAATGACCGCACCAGTGAACTAAGATAAAATAATATATATGAAAAAGAGCACAACCCAACTGTAATGCTAATACATTTATTAGGATTATAACACATGTAGACCTGAATAACCAAAAGAAAGTTGTAATAGGTAACAATGAACTGAATTCCTTTTAAGCCTTATATTCTTGCAAGACTATATGAACATGAAGAACATGAATCTTCATGTTGTGATACCAGTAATAATAAAGGTACCCCTGACAGGACTATAGTCTATTACATGAAGTAATAAGTGGGACGCCAGACTGAAGGTAAGATAACAAGGAACTTACCAACATATTCCTGTGTCCAGCGTTCCAAGAGGTCCTAGTTGGTGCGAGTCCACCATGGGAACTGACCCCAACTAGAATGGTTTGGAATTTATAGGAGTTTGGGGGACATCGGAGAGGACAACCTCTGACTAGACCAAGAAAGATTGAAACTGATACTTGAAACTTAGTAATTGTGTTTCTCAAGCATCAGGTTTTAATATATAGCAAAAATTATCCATTAATCTTATGAGTTGAAATCTGAACATGTGATAGCTGATGTTACTGGCTACTTTCACGTATAATTTTAATTGTTCAAGAGTAACTAATAATGAAGATACAGTCCCAATAAAGATTTGATAATAGTCTTCCAATGAGATTAATAGAAGAAAATACTGCATTCTTCCCAAAATAAACAAGTTAACATAATTTAGACCATATAGCCTGAAAACTAAGTATTATGGGTCCGTTAGTATGATAACAGATTTAGGTTAAATTCACAAGTTGACCTTTAATCTTGACATGAATGTCCGTGACAAACACACACAGACCACATAAATTGTATAGAATTCGACTTAATACAGGGTTTCATCACAATTATCAGAAATCTCAAAATTTAACATGTACATTGAAATTTTCAGTTTAACTTAATAATGAACAAATCTGTTAATTGATGATACAAAACCCAATTTCTTCAATATATTTTATTCATATGGACAGATGTCTTTTTAATACAAGCACTTTCAGAAAGGTTCCAAATAACTGATTCATTTTTTTCATTTTTTCATTTTTCGCTTTTGTCTGAGGTGTTTCTGTAGATTTTGTAGCTTCTCCACAGTTGCCTTGTGGGTGACAGAAGCCAAATGCTGAAAAGCAGCCTGCTCCAACATTATATTTTGCCGCACTCAGGGCTGAGCGGGTTTCTGTTGAGTTGGCAGACCGCTTTCCACTCACAGAACAATCACACAACTCCTGTTCTGTGAAAACACTCATGGCCAGCTTTTTAACAGAGCCATACACATTGTCTTTGGCAACATGTTTTATGCTGTCCACAAGTGTTTCCACACTGAATGGAAGGCATTCAGCAGGAGAAGTTTGATTCCTATTTTGAGTTTCTCTAGGTTCTGTGACCAAACACTAGGCTGATTGGTGGGAATCTGATGGTGGGGGGACAGCAGCAGCTTGCGATGACTGGGGAGCTGTTGAAGAATTCTTTCCAGTCTCTCAACTCTTTTTCAAAGATGAAATACTATCGCACCTAAGAAAAAAGTTATACCAGTTATATTCAAACTGGCCTTCAGTTACATGTAAGGAAATAAATGATGCACAATGAAAATTGTGAAATGTAAACAGAATGTTGGACATACAATTTCAGATCTGAATATCTAACGTATAATTTTGTCTTGTTAAGTACTCTAGCAAATTGCACAGTTGGTGTTAAACTTTAAAACTGCACAGTCTTTCCAAAAAGTTGTCACTTCATCTATATTATACACTCACCAAAACTCGCCAGGACAGTGTTTAGACACAGGATATATGTTCAGTATTATGAATCCCAAAGCACTACTAGTGCTAGTGCTAGACTAGTCTTTTACTAGTCAAAGAACTGTTCATGTGTACTTACAAACTTATATGTCTACATGTAATAAATACATGTATCAGAATACGGAATTCAACTTTGCCTATATAACAGTTGTACATCTGAAAGACTCCAAGGTATATTGCAGAATGTCATTGAAGTAATTTTAAGTTTCAGTGGGAACTCAGACACACTCAGTTCCAGACACATGATAACGTAGTATTTTCAACTGAAAAATAAAATGACCCCTGGTACATGTTCATTTTGAAAATTGTTCAAATTGATAAATTATAAACAGCAATCTCTTATAATTACTGTTTTATACTGACGGCGGGGGGATATATACTGTTCTATATGAGGTCAATCTCATTAAAATCACATCTTGCACTCTGATACTCTCTGTCCTAGAAATTAGTAGAATGGATGGTTCTAGAATGCAAGGTATCAGAGTGCACGATCTTATTGTAATGAGATTGATACAAGATAGCACCAAGTATAAACTTTGTGATTAATGCGGTCTTAGTTATTGACTCATTAGTTGATCCCGGGGAATATTGGATGTCGAGGGAGTTAACCTTCAAAACGAGAACAGCACATTCAGTTGAAGCAGAGATTTCCCTTATCCATTTCCTTATCCAGGTGTGTCCATGCGTAATAAATCCACACATGTTACAATACATTGAAATAGCAAGAGAGTCCAAGAAATGACCATGACGCCAATACTACATTTTCGAAATAGAAGTATAGAAACACGTATAGGAGACCTATTTCTAACCTAGGTGAGGTTCTAGAAAAGTGGTAAAGTCCAAATATTTTAACCTTAACTTTCAAAGTCACAGTTAAAGTTAAAGTTACAATTAAAATATAGAAATGTAAAGTAGGCTTACCTTCAAAACGAGAACAGCACATTCAGTTGAAGCAGAGATGGAAAGGGACAAACTTTCAAAACATTTTACTCACTTGATTTTGTAAGGTTCCAGACGGGTTTCATAAACTTATGTTTATGCTATTTTGACGGCATAGTCATAAAAAGTACAAATCATGTTTCGATACACTTTCATAAAGTATAAAACAAGAAAAAATTGTGTCTGGGGACACGGATGCCCCCGCTGACATTCATAAGATCAATAATTGGAACAAAATTCACGAACAAGTTCGATAAACATCTATGCAACTATGACATGCACACCTTTCGAGTCTCAATGAAACACATGTATAAGCTTAATCAATTCTGTTGAGCAGTTTTTGTGGATAAGTGGATAGACTTAATCCCCTATTTCACTATCATCAGAGAGAAATTCAGGAAAATTTATCTAAGTTCAAAATTCTTTAAACATACAAAAAAAACTATAAAATACGAAAAACAAGATATGAGATGCACACCTTTAGAGTCTCTATAAAAGACATGTAAGCTAAATTAGTTTTGTGCAGCGGTTTTTGAGGTGAAGTGGATAAAGTACACCCCCTACAACACTATATTCAGAGAAAAATTCAACAAAATATATCTAAGTTCAAATGGCATTAAAATTGGAAAAATAAATAAAATACAAAATCAAAATATGAGATGCACACCTTTAGAGTCACTTATAAAGCACATGTGTAATCTAAATGAATTCCATAAAGTAGTTTTTAAGGAGAAGTGGATAACGTTACACCCCCTGTTGTATGGGACGAACTGGATGAATAGAACCAAATTCAACTAAGTTCAAACATCTGTAGAAGTGACAAAATTAAGAAATTGGATGAACAAGGTATGAGATACACACCTTTTAGAGTTCCAATGAAACACACGTAGAAGCTCAATCAATTCTCTTGAGCAGCTTTTGTGGAGAAGTGGATAGACTTCACCCCCTACAACACTATATTCAGAGAGAAATTCAACAAAATTTATCTAAGTTCAAACGGCATTAAAATTGGAAAAATAAATAAAATACAAAATCAAAATATGAGATGCACACCTTTAGAGTCCCTATAAAGCACATGTGTAATCTAAATGAATTCCATAAAGTAGTTTTTGAGGAGAAGTGGATAACGAAATTGCATAAAAAATTTATGAAATGCACACCTTTAGAGTCCCTACAAAAGACATGTAGAAGTTCATTCAATTCTGTTGAGCAGTTTTTGTGGAGAAGTGGATAGACTTCATCCCCTATTACACTATCACCATAGAGAAATTCAGCAAAATGTATCTAAGTTCAAATGTCTCTAAACTTACCAAAAAAAACCCAAAAAATAAAAAACAAAATATGAGATGCACACCATTAGAGTCCCAAGAAAGCCCATGTATAAGTTCATTGAATTCCACAGAGCGGTTATGGTGGAGAAGTGGATATTCTCTGTTTCGTAAGGACGGACACCGAGGGTAACCCTATATGCCCCTGCCATATATGGCGGGGGCATAAGAAACCTTCTGAACTTCTGTTCCAGTAATGAAAACATGATTACCATCCAGTCCAAGAGAGTTGGCCTGCAGGCATGGCATTATCCCATGCGCGAGGCCTTCAATTCCACACTGATGTGATTATGAGAACTGATAACAGTCTCAGCTTGCTATATGAAACTTGCATCCCTTTGCAATTTCCTTCTACATAAAGCTGACATCTTCTTATCTAGCAACAATATATATATTTTTTGTGTGCATATACCGGATTAATAAGTGAAGACATGTGTAGCACGATAACACGACGAAGGATGAACAGTTTCAACACTGTTCTTTAATTACCACGGCATATAACGTTAACAGTCAGTAATACAACAATCGGAATGTGGTGGAGACCGTGAGAGAGGCTAGGCGCTGACCAGGTGAGACCAGGGTTGTTCTTCGGACTTCTCTGCTCAGCTGATCTGCTAGCCTTGGCTGTTGGTGTTGTCCGTTGGTCTGTGTTCAGCACCCTTCTGTGCCTCAAGTTGCCTTCCTCTGTAGACTACTGTCAGACTTGGGTAATTGCTGTGGTTGCGTAACAATTACGTCTCACGGGAAAAGGGATGGGCAAGTGTGTCTATTGTGTGAAGTGCTCCAGTCAAAGATGACACAACACAGAAAGACAGTAATAATATGTATTAAAATAAAAGGTCTTGGTTTACAGAGTTGCAAGTTCCGACTGTACAGTCCAGGTGAAACCTAAAAAACAAGTTTGCTTGTTGTCACCTTGACAGTGCAGGCAGAAAGAGCCATTGTACAGATACAATTATGAGATTCAACAATAATCCGACTGATATATAGGATGTGACGACAATACTTATTAGGGGAAACCATATTATTAAAGGACAAATGTAGGTGTGGGTTGTTGTTGTGTGTTGGCGGATATTCCTCAAAGTGACAACACAAGTCCGTCTGCGGGTCCACAACATTTTATTGTGAGCTGTGTTTAACTAGGAGCTTAGTGTTCAGCTCCCAGTTCCAAACTAACTCACTAGCGCTCATTAATTTGACTATATCTCAGACTGTATTCCTAAAATGGTAATATGGCAAGAACATGTGGAACCTCGTCCACAACCCACATGCCTCTCGTGCAGTGGTCATCAGGATCATCCTACTCTTGACCTAATAAGACCATAGCAGAAAGCCACAGTCTCAGAATTTCAAGAGTATGTTTAAATCCTGCACCCATTATCAGGCCAGCGGCCAAACAGCTGACCAGTACATGCCTGACCTGTGACATCGTTACATCCCCCAAGGGGAGAGGGGGAGACTATGGGTGTTACGACCCAGCCGGGAATTCGCCCGGCGCACACCGTATAGTGTATGTGGTATACAGTATATTGCACTTGATATACTGTATACTGCATGTGATACAAGTCTTTTCAGAAATGTGACAAACTCAGGAATGTTCTGATGCCCTGTACAGTCTTTCTTTATCACGCTATTTATTGCTTTGTTTGCATTTTCTGTGTATGGCAGTGCCGGATAGCCAAGGCCACATGCTGATCTTAATTCAGCACTCATGCAATTCTTAATCAACAATGCCTTGTGTTTTAAGAAATACCTGCACCTGATCGTTGTGTCTTCAGTGTACATCATTTATCCATCAATTGACAGGGTAAGGCCAATATTTTTATCAGTGGCCCATGCTTAAGCTCATCACAAAATGAGAGGTAAGTGAAAAGAAGTAATGAACGTACCATTGACAATAACCATACCTGAACGTATAACAGAATATACTTTTGGTGCGAGTGAAAAATTTGTGTTTTGCATCCACAAATATAAAAAACGATTGTGAGGCAATACTTATACCAAGCATATTTAGAATCTATGCTGTACAAGCATAGTCGTCTTTTGTGCCAAGCATGGGTTGCTGAAGATCTATTCTACCCCGGATCTTCATGGGTCAGCAGACTTAGGTACCATTTCTGTGACCAAATTTCTGGAGAAAGAATATAAAGTATGACAGGGTACATTTACTTACCTTGACATGCCTTGTTTCATGTTTTCTTTATAGGTATATCCTCCCATCTTCTGTACATTGTATTAAAACGCAAGTGTTGGGGAATTAGCTCGCTTGGCAAGAGGTATGACTATACCAACCCACACACAACACCTGAGTAAAATAAACAAGTTTATTACACAGCAGTCACAGGATCATTTGTGCATTATCATGCAATAACAATATGTGTTATAGTTATAATAGTTATCAGTCAGCTTTCAGAGTAAATAAACATTACATGTAGATTCATTTCACATTAATCACAACGTAATTATTACAAGAGTTCAATATTCTATATGTCAACCCAGGTTGGCGTTCATGCTGCACAAATCAGCATAGTGCTCATAACGCAGTGTGATAGTCATGGTACCCGACACACTCTATGCAATCTACACATCACCCCAGCGGTCGTTCATACAACGTGCATTCTGCAACAGTCACTAAACAACATAGTGTTTGCACGTAATGCAACAGCAAGGGTACCTGACGCACTTTATACAATCTACACTAGACACAAAACAATGTAGAGTTAATCATTATCAAATATACAATCCTAAACAGTAATAAAACTCTATACAATCTACACATCACCCCAGCGGGCGTTCATACAATATACATTCTACAACAGTCACTAAACAGCATAGTGTTTGTACGTAATGCAACAGTTAGGGTACCCGACGTACTTTATACAATCTACAATAGGCACAAAACAATGTACAGTTAATCATTATCAAATAAACAATCCTAAACCACAATACAGAGTAATTGAGAAATACATTTAACGACGCCACGTTCCACATAAACGTAAAGGTTGTGCCATGGGTTGGAACATTAAGTTAAGGTATCAACAATAGATACAGTTAATATAGAATAGCAATGGTAAAGATTTGTCAAAGTAGAAGAAAGTTGAGTAAAATAAACAAGGAGTTTATTACACAGCAGTCACAAGATGATTTGCGACTGTGTCGTCCCTGTTGTATACCTATTCCTGCTATCATAGATAATCCCATTTACCGATAAAACTGACGATAAGCTTGTTGTTGTGAACTTCAGCTGCTATATCTTAATCCTATTGCCTAACTCGACTGCCTATAAGTTAAGTTACTCTATCTTGGCAGGATTGTATAATGATTTTGATAATCTTCGGTGTTGATGAGTGAAGTTCACACTGAATTCGATTAGCCTATCTCTATCTGCCGATACATACAGGATACTGGTCTCGGACGTTCGTTTTATCAATGTGACCCTTGGCCGATTGAAGATTGTGAAACATGGTCAGTTAGTCTGTAACATTTCCATATTTCAATAACATATACCGTCATAAAATATTCTAAAACATTGTGCATTTCCCCTATGTTAATAGTATCCCCCTGTTCTTTTAAAGTTTCACCCTGAAATTTGTATGAACTACATACATTATGAAAGTTTACACTATGAGAGATGGGAAATAGCAGTAGCTGGCAGTGTGCCTGCACGTTTCACAGAGACAACTGGCAGCATGTACCCATGATGATTAATTCAAACATATGCACAAAATAGCCGTTCTGAATGGCAGTAGAAAGTAGGAAGGTAACATGACTGCCTTACCTAAAGAAACATCTGTGATCGTAAGCCCTGGCATATCGACATATAAACGTGGACGAATCCAACCCACTATCTAAAGATTGGTGATGTTAACTGGGGCCTCTGTTGTACTGCGTGATACATTTAATCAGCCTGGCAATTGGTATAAAAAAGCATTCGGGACCATATGTTATTTCCAATACGATAGTACAAGACTGTTGATACTTTTGACAGATCACCTTGAAAGTGAAGCACAATAAAAGGGAAACATTAAAAATAGACTGAAAAGTAAGGACAATGACCATGGCGTGGTCCAAGGTAAATTCGATTGACTGTAAGGCCGCAAAAGGGTTAAAGGGGGTTGGTTGTGGGAGCGTTGTATTTAAATTGAGGGAGATGAACATCTGCCTTGACCCTACTGGTTTGGAGGAGTATGAGAAGGGTGGATATTGCGCGTAGACTTTGAAAGGTATATACAAATGCAAGAGTAGATGCGGATGCCAAAGTTAAGCCAATAAGTGCCAGTATGGAATCAAGGTTGGACCACGAAGCAACAGGGATCGATAGCTGAACCATCAAGGATAGGTTCAGCTAAATTGGTGAAGGCAATTGTTCTGTTCTTAGCCCTTTGTACTAGTCAGGATAAACCACAGATGGTCCTTCTTATCTGGACTTATAACAAGTGAAAGGGAGGCACGTTTGATATCGATAGATTCCCGGAATGTAGTATTACCACGAATAGTTCCATATTGTGTATCATTGAAAAAGGCCTGGATGAGTGCTAGATTCACTGGATGTTGAACGGAAACCGTTCTTTGAACATCTGAGCATGATGCCAAATGTCGAGGTAAATACAAATCTTTGGAAGAAATATAGATCTACAAGGGATAAAGAGGATGCAAAACTTACATCCCTGAATCATTCTTTGATGAGCATGACAATCGACAGCAAGTAGATCTGATTCATACACAAGTACTGAACCTGGTGTTAGTTCCTGAAGTTGTGGAACAAGGTGGTTTGCTAACATGTGATTTGTGATTGAAACATAGGGCAGAAACGCAGGACATGGAGGACTTTGTATGAATTGCTAGGTTGAAGGGGCAAGTTAAAGTGTTACTGATTGAGCAAACTGCTGAATCAGTAGTAGACATGGTGGTGAAATAAAGACTGGACTCGGTCTTGATTAAATTATCAGGTAGGTATAAAATTTGGGAGGCGTGAGAAGATGTTCTATTTATTGGAACAGGAAATGATTGCACTTTATAGATGGATAAGGGAGAGGAGATTCAGAGGAATCCCCTATGTGAGAATTCCGCAAAACATGCGGCAATCAACAGTTTTACCACAGAAATTTACTGCAAGCAAATGCCGCAACTTTGTCACACAAATTTACTGCAAGTATTGGGATGCAACTTTGCCACAACTGGCTATTTTACACAACGGCATGAAAACAGGAACAAATTGACATGAGGTCCTAATGCCGCAAATCTACCGCAAAAATGCAGCAGATATTCCACACAATTTTACTGCAAGTTTACCGCAGAAATACCGCATGTGTTTGCTGTAGAAAATCTGCAAGTGATTGCCACAGAAATGCAGTATGAGTAGACCCTGTTTTTCCACATATTTTCCACAGAAAAGCAGCAAGTTTACCCCATATATTTGCTGTAGAAAATCCGCAAGTGATTGTTGCAATCTTACCATACTACACAATAGACCAAATAAATTTGTCAAAAAGCAACAGGTTACATAAATAATTCATGTATGTGTAACTTTTAGGTATAGCTAGTTACTGTTCCTTAAATAACAAATGAATCCAGCACAAAAAAGGCAAAAACTGTCATTTAAGTACTGTAACATTTTAATTTGTAAACAATGTAATAAAATATCCAAAGTAAAATAAGCAGAAAATATTATCATTTTATCACATTTATATATAAAATGAAGAAAAAAGAGACCGGCCTCTGAGCAGGCCTAGACAAATCACTCATCAGTTGTCTCCACGAATCTTGATGGTTTGAGCAGCTCTGCCAGCTTTCGGTGAACATCAGCTTCAGTGTAGCAACCAGGAAAGCACTTCAAAATGATCCCTATTGAACGAAAAGAAGGAACAAAAAGGTGTAACAGAGTTATGGAATATGAATGAATTCTGATTCAATTTTTTCAAATTTCAATAATTGTAAAAAAAAGTTGTTTTTTAATTTCAAAATAACACCTGTATCAACATGTGCAATCTGTTTTGGTTTGAAGGTAAACCATGATTTTAACTCCTCCTAACCACCCCTCATATCATGGTTGGCCTCCCAGCGTCATGTTTTAACTGTTGCATTATTAATCAACAGGTAATTACATTGAAGTTACGGTTTCATTCATTTTTATTTACTCACCAACTAATGCCTCCTTTTTTAGTCTGATCTATGCCAGGTTTCCCTCTTGTGCCTAAGGCACTCCTCCCACCTATCTCTTCTGGTGAAAACATCTTTCGAAAGAGAACACCAGTTGCCAAGCCAGGTGATTTCTTTCTCATGGCGAGACTTTCAAGTTGTTCCTGAAGACAAGAGCCCTACATTGATATTGCTACAACTTGTTGAAAATAATAGGAATTAATCACAACACCATCATTCTTAATTTAATTTCTTCCATCTCAGGCCTAATTTTTAACTTGCTTTATGGACCCACTGACAGTAAATTTTTCTGAAATGGAAAAATAATTTTCAGAAGTTTTTCTTATCTCATTGATAAGCAGACTGCATCCTGCACCCCAATAAATATTTTCTCAACAAAGACTTACTGAAGTTGACATTTTAATATGGGAATGAAAATAAAGTTTGTTGTTTTTTCATGACATTGTCAGGATGAATAGATACAAACCATAATTCCCACTGTGTTCATCAGGTTTGTGTTGCCTAAAACAACAACTGTCTTACATTCTCCTTCCACATTAAACCATTTCTACATTTTAACCCCAGACATTCTGCAGTGTACCAGCAAGCTAAAGCAAATACTGGATTGCTTTCATTTTTCCCATCATTTTAGTGACAAGTATTTTTCTGTAAACAATCTGTAAAGCATGTTCACTCGAATTCTCGGAATCACTTAAATTCGTGTTGAGGGATAAGTTCCAAGCTAGAAACCTCGTCAAAATCGCTGCTTGAGTCAGTTGTTATTACCGTCTCTTATCTTGGCAGTGGAACTTTCCTTCGTAGATCAGAATTGTATTCTTCTGTATCATTCCTCGCATTCTCTGAACTGTCTGTTAGTTGTCTTTGTAAAAATATTTTCTTCGACATAGCTGAACAGTGAATACTAACAGAGCACTCTGGATTCAGTCATCAAGAAAAACTCAAGCTCTCTTATTTATCTCTACTTATTGTGGTTCAGGGACTGTGAGACAGGCTAAATAGTTGCCTAAATTCACTTCTGAAATAGGTCACCATGCCGAAATTACTTATTTTACTCTTAATATACTGTTATAAGAAGATAAGCAGTTACTTAAATAAACATCTCACTGGCCTCCTGTACCCACTGTATATTTTGCTTGTAGATCACATTCTGTCATTCGACTGATGAAGGGGCAGGAAGTAGCCCAGAAACGCTGTGTTATAAACATTAAAGATGGTGAAAATCCATACCATATGTTGTGTTACCTTTCAACTTCTAAATGCCCATCAAGCATCTAAATTAACATTATCAATTTGCAATGAAACATGACAATAGAATTAAAACTTACCTTTTCAGACTTTATCTTCTCAAGGGAAGCATCAGGAACCCCCCTTTTCCGCCTAAACTCCTCCATGTTTACTCAGAATCAGTATCTGTGAGAGTGAGCTTGTGGTGAAGTGTCAACACGCTATCTCGAATTTTCAAGATGTCATCTTGAATTTTCAACTCGCTCACTCTTGAATTTTCAACTTAAACAGGGGGGTGGGGAACCTGGCATCCAGTCACGCTGGTGTCTGGTTCCAGTCCACACCAAGTGATGTCTGTTGAAATGTCTTTCTGATGCCTGTCTCTTTCTTTCTTGATATCGAGCATCTCTCCATACACCTCGGTGAAGAAGCATGGTCCAAAATTGCTTATAGTGTCCCTTTCTAAGTTCAGAATTTCTTGTGTTTTCCTGAAGGATATCTTCCTCCCACCACATTTGCCTGTTCACTGGGTCTGTTATGCATGGTTTGCACAAACAGTGAGGACACTCATCTGCTTCAGGTCTCTGTTGAATGACAAACTCGGGGTCACCATCAGGTTCATTCATACCTGGAAGTGTTGTCACTGTTGCCTTGGAATGGGGAACTTCTATTATATCCCAGTTATGATGATGAAATAGATTATATAAAGTTTCTCTCTGGAGAGGAGTAACCATCAATGTGAGAGAGAGTCTTTCTTGTTCAACTTCCATGATCCGCTGTTTCTCCAGGTTATACTATTTTTCACAGCTTTCTCAAGACATTATCTAGGATCATTCTGTTTGGTAATATGTTGGCATGTTGACACCTTATGTGTGTAGTCACCAATGGCCACCAGACTACTATCCTTGGCATTTTTCCTCCAACCATGACGAGCGTCTGGCATGATGTTGATGCCGTCCAAATCTTCATAACCAGTAGTGTGATATTCCATGGAATGTACTTGAATACTGCATTGCTTTGCATTGAAAGACAGCTTTGGCAAGGCAGGAGGCCACACCCCATCTGTGTATAGGTTTGAACCCCGGCCTTTAATTCTACGTGCCTACTTTGTTACACTATGTTTCATTTACAACATTTATACTAAGCACACTAACATGTATGTATAACCATTAATAATATTATCTATAACATAATAACATCACTACAATACTATCTTCAGAACCTTGGCTTGGGATGCTTCATTGTTATTTGCAGTTGTCACCTCTGTGCTATTGATATTCATATCCCTCAGCAAATCATTTTCAAAGATCTTGGAGGGGTGGAATGTACTCGCATTGATATGCTTGAGCAGTTTTTGGCTGTTTTCTTTTGCTACCAAGCAGCACCTTCTGGAAGTAAGACTTCACTTGTCCTTTTTGGCATGCTTTTCATTCCAAGGTCTATTTGCTTTTCTGCATGGAGAGACCAAAATATTTCTGAACAAACATTTCCTTTGCCATTCACGGACTGCAACATTTCTCCATTGCAGGATTCGAATCCAAAGCATGACCATGCTCATAATGGCCCCCACATCTTCACAAAGTCTGCATAATGCCATAAATTGTGAACGCTTAGTACAGCAAAGTTTTCTCCATACAAATCAGTTGAATTCTTGTAGAATGCATGTAGTAAGGTCTTCGCTCAGAGCAGATATGTGGTGATATGCATTCCATCAAGAGAAGATAGATTCCTTCCACTAAACAAGCAATGTGTTGAAGGTATATATGAGGTAGGATGCCCTGTAAACAAGGACTACTGTAGAAGAGAAACCAAGAACGAATTTCAGAGGCTTTCCAGCGATGGTAGTTTTTCAGTTTTCTAGGCAGTCTGTTGATTAAATACGGAGGTCTGATTCTATTCAGGAGATGGTCCATGTCTTCAATTTTGTTTCCAATAAAGAAATCTTCATTGTCAAACCTGGCATCAAACAGGAGTGAATTTTTTTCTTGAATTTTCAACTTAATATCTTGAATTTTCAAGATAATACAAAAATCAGTGGCCCTAATAGGAATACAAATAATTTCACTTTCCTCTGCACTGATTTTGATATTTTTTTTCAAGTCTGGTCGCTTTGCCTAAATGTAGGTAGGTCATTGCGATCGTTTTCGTTGAGGTCCTCATCTGGAACAAAGGCCTCACGCCCTCACGCCCCATTTCTCAAGGTTGTGCTGTACTGCCTTCCGGTGTAGGAATGTCTTCCAATAGGGAAGATGGGGAGGTAGACCTTGGAACCTCTGTAACAGAGTAACCACAAAATGTTCACAAGAGTCCCAACGTTGAGGCCGGCACAACAGGAGTCAGTGGGTTTTCAAGGACGAAGGTTTTAATCAGCATGCCAAGGACATCACAGAGAAAATCAAACTTCAAAAAATGCATAGTTACAATATATGCAAACAGTCTAGATTACTAGAACTGGGAACTGAGGCGTTCTATGACTCAAATCAAATCTAGCCCTAATGTTTTGTTCCTGGGTGGCTGCTGCCAAAGCATTGGCCAGACTGTGAGAGTTGTCTCTCATCACCTTCATCTTAAGATAATCATGAGCGAGCCCATCTATGAAAAATCCCACAAGTTGTCTTTCTATGGCTGGACCCTGCTGTCCATCCCGCCCCAGGCCAGCATAGGCATCCTCAGCCAAATTTAGGAGCCTTTCTCCGAACATTTGAACACTCTCACCTGGCCTTTGTTTCAAAGTCCGCAACAACATGAATGCATGTTGTGGATCGGCAATTTCTGCAAATCGGGTGGTTAATTCCAATTTTAACTCTTCCCATGTGGCTCGTGGGTGATCACTAATGTACCTATGGATAAAGTTACTTATTGTCCCTTTGCTAGCTTGATACGCTATTAGTTTTATATCATTTTGTTCCGTTCCTGCCAAAACTGCGTATTTTTCAATCGACCTTATCCACTCCTTTAACTTTTGTTGTTCCCCTTCAATGGTTGAATTGTGTTGGTTATGCCTTGCGTCCCTATTGCCTTACTCAAGTGAGCCAATTGTCCTGTTATCTGTAATGCCATGCCTTGCAAAAATTCCCCCATTTCAGCCATTTTGTTGAGACTCAAGAAAATACACTCTGCGAGTTACTCACCTGTCACCTCTGGAAGATACACGAACACTGAAGGGCGTCAATCCAGTATCGTTCCAGTGCATTCCTTCTCAGAAGTGAATCCGGGTCACAGCACCAAAAACGCAAGAGAGCACCCCTTCTTGTAACAGAGTAACCACAAAATGTTCACAAGAGACCCAACGTTGAGGCTGGCACAACAGGAGTCAGTGGGTTTTCAACGACGAAGGTTTTAATCAGCATGCCAAGGACATCACAGAGAAAATCAAACATCAAAAATGCATAGTTACAATATATGCAAACAGTCTAGATTACTAGAACTGGGAACTGAGGCGTTCTATGACTCAAGGGAGTCGCCGAGACAAGTCTGCCTTGCCACTGAATACCTGGGGTATTTATGCTGCATTTCTAGAAGGCTGGTCATAACCTTCCGACCGACCAGATCTGCCTATTGCCATGGTTTTCGTGGTAAACACTTTGTTTGTCTCTACTGACAGTAGTTGTGTCAACAAATTATTGGTTGATCTGAGTTTCAGTTTACCACTGCCATGTTCAACTCTGGGTTGAGAAGTTTATCAGCAGCGTTGTCGTAGTCTGGGTATCACAACAAGATGTTTGTCCCAGCTATATACCTCGACCCTATATTTCGTGGACAATCAGCACATCAGTATCATAACAAGATGTTTGTCCAGGTGCTGGTTGACCGTTAGTCTTATCAGCCCAGCAGGTAGATCTTATCACCCATGTATTCAGTGGACAAGCTATCACGTTTCTAGCGTAAACATGACTATGTTACACCTCATCTTGTGAGGGCATTCCCAAGTTGGGGAACCTGAGAGACTTGGGGCGCACAAACAGTCTGTTGTGGATCCACAGCTCGCACCAGAGCATCAAAATCAAATGTTTGACGACCCCGGGTATCATGAGTTGACCCCAACCTTAGCGATGATAGATTGTGAATAGACTTGAGTCTACATCGCCTCATTCAGTCTCCTCTTGCAGTGGTCAAAGCATGTTGACCCTCTCTTGGTCAAGAACCTCTGTATTGCTTGGGTAAAGCCACTCTGGTAGTGTTGTGATATAATGCTGCCAGAATATATGCTTATGGAAAAACAGATCTTCTAAAGTCTTGACAAGAACAGAGATCTTTGATGTCCTCATTTAAGGCAACACCTTAATTGCTCACTTGGTAAGTTGATTCACGTTTGTGAATAGATTTGAGTCTACATCACCTCATTCAGTCTCCTCTTGCAGTGGTCAAAGTATGTTGACCCTCTCTTAGTCAAGAAGGTCTTGTGGGGGATCATTGAAGCAGTCTGAGGAGGGACCTCTGTCTGCTCTTGTGGTGTTTCATTAGAAGTTCAATCAGCCCTGTTAGGCTGATGTCTGTCGTATGTTTTTGTTCACTGTTAAACAGAGAATGAAGCCTCCCAACTCCATTGTTAGTTGTTAGTCCCGTGTTGGTTGAAAGGTCCCAAGGCCATAAGCCCATGGCTGGAATAGGAACATACATGATAGGTATAACATACAAGCAGTTTCAAGTTTAAGTGATATATTCTTGTAAACTTCAACTTAATTGTACAATCTATCTTGAGAAAATCTTATGACATTCTTAAGCAGGGCAGAAAAGCCCAACTCTTTCTATCAGCCTACACTCAGTGGCAGTTGTGAATCTTTCTGTGAAGCTCCTTAGAGTGTTTTAGTTTCCAAATTATATGGGGAGCTTTACAAATTTATCATATTATATAATAGAAATATATATAAACAAAACAAACAAATAAAAAAAATAATAACACTTAATGCCATTCTGTAGATTGCACGGTTCCTTATGAAAAAAATAAATAATCATGTTTGTGTGAAATGATGTAGATGTATATATGATACATTCAATATGCATCTTCAAACATAAGGTTAGAAGTATTATGGATAAAAGTCACATCAAATGACATTCTCGACTCCACTTAACAACAAACACTTTTATGTTCAGAATGATAATCGTGCATCTTATTCCCATAAACCCGAAGTGGGCATAACCAGAAGTTATCCATAAACATAAAGTTGACGGAAGTTTGTGTAGTGCCCCACTGAGCTCTCTCAGTTCCTGAACTTTACTTCCATAGTCTGACTCTTCCAGGTGGGACATGATGTTGGACAAATTGGATAAAACAATTCTCAAATACTTAAGTTAACCATCAATATAAGTTCAGTTACAAACATTTAAGAAAACAAATAATGTAAGGGAAAACAAAAGTCATACCTAAGGATAAAACATATGCTAACAAAGTTCTGGAATACTCTAGAATAAGCTACTAGAAAACCTGATAGGGTCAGAGATCATTACAGGAAGTTCATTCACCTTTGTGGATAGACTAACTCGGTGTCACCTCATTCAGTCTCCTCTTGCAGTGGTCAAAGCATGTTGACCCTCTCTTGGTCAAGAACCTCTGTATTGCTTGGGTAAAGCCTCCTCTGGTAGTGTTGTGATATAATGCTGCCAGAAAATGCTCACATGGAAAAACAAATCTTCTAAAGTCTTGACAAGAACAGAGATCTTTGATGTCCTCATTTAAAACAACACCTTGATTGCTCACTTGGTAAGTTGATTCACCTTTGTGGATAGATTGAGTCTACATCACCTCATTCAGTCTCCTCCTGCAGGTGGTCAAAGTATGTTGACCCTCTCTTGGTCAAGAAGGTCTTGTGGGGATCGCTGAAGCAGTCAAAGGAGGGACCTCTGTCTGCTCTTGTGGTGTTTCATTAGAAGTTCAATCAGCCCTGTTAGGCTGATGTCTGTCCTATGTTTTGCTCACTCTTAAACAGAGAATGAAGCATCTCTACTCCATTGTTAGTTGTTAGTCCCACGTGTTGGTTGAAAGGTCTGAAGGCCATCACCCATGGCTGGAATGGAACATACATGATAAGTATAACATACAAGCAGTTTCAAGTTTATGTTCTTATATTCCTGTAAACTTCAACTTAATTGTACAATCTATCTTGAGAATTCTCCACATAACAGCAAACACTTCTTATGTTAATCGTCCATATTATGCACATATACCAGAGGTGGGCATAACCAGATAGTTGATGAAGTTTGTGTAGTGCCCTCACTGGGGTCTCAGTTCCTGAACTTTACTTCCATAGTCCGACTCTTATAGGTGGGACATGTTGGACAAGGTGGATAAAAACAAGCATATAAATTCTCATTCATATAAGTTTTAGAAACAAATGAGGTAAGGAAAATAAGTCCTACCTAAATATAAAAATTAATGCTCACAAAGTTAGGAATATTGTCTCTCCTGAAATACCTAAGGAATTATGTACAAATTATCTATTTTCTCAACTTAGGGGGGGGGGATCTGCTGTGGCTGTAACTCAATATCAGGCCTATTACAGCTTGGGATCAACAACTCAGGCAAAATGTTAATGTGACCAAAGGGAGACAAACCTTGATAGGTGGATGACGGAGCCATCGGAGTGATGAAGCTTGAAGATGGGTTTACAAAGGCGAAAACTAAAACTACAAACGTATATAAATATCTTAGAGTCTATTTTCTAATCATCTTTAGTGGATTAACCACACAAAACAGGCATCTGTACAAGCCCTTAAGGTTTTGATAAATATAATTAGAAATATCCATATTTTGGGGGAAATATCATTACATATATTCTACTGTTAAAGTTATAAAGTACTGATTACTTATTGTTAACTATGCCATGTCCCAACCAGAAAATTCTTTGTCACTGACCCAAAGAATGAAAGACATCTGGCAACAAAGATGGCTTGAATCAATCTATCGACCCTCTAAATGTCTGTATCATAAACATTGGAAATATTATTTATCAAAAAATTCTTCTTTATTCTTTTGTAGCTCATTGCACGAAGTTGTTTGTTGAAACTGGGTGTTATATGAATACTCCTCGCCAGAACCATAGAATTTGCAACCTCTGTAACCTTAATGCTGTAGAAGATGAATACCATTTTCCTTTTATCTGCCCCACTATGAAAACCTTAGAAAGAAATATTTAACATCCTACTATTATACCCATCCAAATGAAATAAAATGACTATATTATTAACAAATGAAAATATTGAATTAGAGAACCTGTCATTGTATATCTATTTTGCAATTATACATAGAAAATCTGCTTTAAATTTGTAATCTGTAAATATTTTACATATGCTTTCAGCTGCTCAGTTGTAAATATTGTGTATATAAATGTACAATAGACCTGCAGCCTTTTAAGTTCCGTGATAAAGATTGATTGAACTGATCTTAATCAGTTTTAGACATATTTTGGATAATACTATTTGTTTCTGTGTATATCGCTCCATACAAAGCTTTACATTTCTTCCTTATGTTTACACAATAACTAAATCTTCCAAATGAAATGTTGTAAACAGTGTTGTACAGAAGTATATATTTCATTGATAAATCCAAATATTAGGTTCATCTCCAAACTTCATATTCAATACTTGAAGATTTTTATTTTAGTTATGACTTGATTTGTATAAACAGCAACTATATTTAACACATATATCCATCTGGCTTGCCTTGTATTACAATCTACTGTCACTGATTTATTAATTACTTCATACACTAAGTGTCCAATGGCTCAATATGTACTTGTTTACCAATCCAATTTAATGTTTGCCATAAATATATGGTTAAATATAAATATGTTTATGTTGCATTGTTGTTTTGTAATTATTTGTTATGCATTTTAAAAGTTCCGCTCACAGACAGAAGCACAGGAACATGTTCTGACGCCATTGCTTTCTCATTTGTCTTGATGGTGTCTTCTGTAGCCATCTTTTCCGGCTTGCTTTATGGAAATGACAGATGTAAAACTGCTTTCTGGAAACAGAAATGTGTTTGGTGTATACTATCTGAATATTGGTTGTGATTATGAAATTCTGTTCTGTTTTGTTAAACATGCATTTCTTAGAAGTTGGCAGAGAATGAAGTCAACAAAACCGCTTGTATTATAATGTAACTGTTACAGAATGATTACAAAAGTTGTTATGAATAAACTATTGTCTACTTTGTCAACCATCTTTGTGTTATTGATGTGTACATGATGTTTCAACATGAATTGCCTTTGTTCACCCAGCAGTGAATTGGTACCTGGTGGGATAAGTCATGTGGTAAACCTAGTGCCTCACAGGCAGCTAGGGTTATACAGGGTAATATTGTGTAGGCACCTTGAGCATGCACAAATGTGTGGAAACAGGCTCTTTATGTTTGTCACTATTTTATATATTCTGATTCATACATAGATAATCTCACCCAAGTGTCTTCTGATATCAATTATATCAACACGAGTTGGTAAAGTTACAATATCCAAGGCTTGCCGAGGATATGTTTACTTTTATCAACGGGTGTTGATATATTTGACATCAGAGTGAGTGAGTGAGTTTAGGTTTATGCCGCACTCAGCAATATTCCAGCTATATGGCGGTGGTCTGTAAATAATCGAGTCTGGACCAGACAATCCAGTGATCAACATCACTCTTCATTAGTTTTCAATGAAAAATGTACATCTCTGAACACAGTACTACTACTAGACTTGCAGTGCAGCGATGTCATAGCACTGTGACATCATCAAGTTCATGATGTCATAGCATTGTCAAGACATTGTACAAAATCTACTGTCAACGTTTGATCTCACACATGCAATATCTTTGGATGATAAATAAAATTATATACAAAACAAAACATGTAGTTCATCACACTAACTCACAAGTGCATTCTGGAACAATAATCCTTTGCAGAAATTACAAGTAGTGTGTGTGTGCACGTGTGTGCTTGTGTATGGTCGTGCATGGGTTTATTAACAAATCATAATTACCTGGAAAAATCCTCTGTATGAAGTTCTTTTCCCTTCGCACCAGTTCAGGCTTCACTCCTTGTGAAAGGAAGCAAATTTCTCCATTCTCTCCTGTAATGTAAATAATGTAACCATAGGCCAGGTTGAGATGCATCCTGTTTGAACATATGGGCATGTGTAAAATAACAATGCATTGTGCACACATATACAAACACATTGTTCCGATAAAGTGTCCAATATGCTTTTAGCTGAAAAGTAAAATGTATCAATATGTCCGAGTCATTTTACTTCTTGCTAATAAGTGATATGTTTACATATTGATGAACCAGTTATGAATATATAGTATTTATATTATTTAATGCAATTGGAGTTCTCAGGGTGACGAGCGAATGCTTAAGCACTAGGATACCCCACAACCCTTTATACTGCAACACAAGCAAAATATGCAACACACTGCAAATATTAAATGATACCCGCGCATTATGTATTTCAAACATCACTTTGCAAATGCACCAGATGGATATCACCGTTGCCTCTGAGAGAGCTGGGGTTGGTGGGGTAGCTGCAAAGATCCATGTGGCAAGCTAGCATGATACCTGAAAAATGTGACGATTCGTCACATCTTGTATTCCATTCAATATAATTTACATATTTCGCAACTTTTATTTTGATGAGTCTACACAACTATTAAACATCTTTGATAGAATGGTTTAGTTTCATTGAGAAAATATCCTAAAATTTCGATTTGCGTAGCGATCCTTTGTTTACATTTGAGTGCTGTCATCGAATGCAAACGATGCAGCCAGTTGCTAAATATGTACGTCATAAACGTTACTGTCGCAGTTGTGGAAGAATATGTAAAATGTAAAACATTATGAAGAGAGCGCCGACTTTCGTGAGTCCAGTCCTTCTGATTATGAGCGCGTTTGATTACAAACAAGAGAAAAGTCCGGGTGATATGCAAATTAGCTTGTGGCAGTTATGTTAAGTCATCGCTGTGCCGGAGTGGGGGTAGCCTAGTGGTTAAAGCGTTCGCTCTTCACGCCGAAGACCCGGGTTCGATTCCCCACATGGGTACAACATGTGAAGCTCATTTCTGGTGTTCCCCCGCCGTGATATTGCTGGAATATTGCTAAAAGCGGAGGTAAAACACTAACTCACTCACTCTGTGAGAGCGTAAACGAAGGACGAACAACACAGGTAAACACACCTCGTCAAGGGAGCAGCCATTTTGGTTAATGTAAAACAGATACTAGTACTGCATTTCATTCGGGAGATGAATTTTAAAGCAATACAAAATGTACCGTCAACAGAACAATATTGCTTTCGGTGCCATTTCATGTTTAGTGTTATTTGTCATCTTCGTTTAAAACGGATTTGTAAGGTAATTCTCTAAAATTAGAGATTGTATCATCGCATTAAAGGGATAATACTTTCACAGCTTCTACACTTATTTGTAACCAAAATAGAACGAAATTTTATACGAACAGGGTTATCAGGTTTGAATTACAATGAAGGGAGATGGCATAAATTTATCTTATCCCAAATGTAAAAATGGTCTGGAGGATGTCAATATCATTTTACGTTTTATATGTGAAGGAAACACACACCATTAATGTCCAACACTTTGTTAATCTTTTTGTTTTCTGCCTTAGATTTATCCACAACTGAACTATTATTAAACCTTAAACACTCGGAGCGCTTTAACGTTTTAATAGTTCAGGGCAAAAGTGTACTTTTTTATACTTTTACATAGGAGAGCGAACTGTATTTCTTAACGCTAGGTGCGGTGTCTTTTTCTGGTAATATTAATATTATCTCAAATAAAGGGCGTTGGGCTCGCCTCGATCAAAAACACGTGACGTAATAATCACAATGACGTCATAGTTGGTGTCTTCATCACGACGTGGTTGGATCTGCGTGTCACGTGACCCTATTGTTGTAGACCTATCTGCTTGGATACACAGCCGCATTCAACTCGTATCTTGTCAGTCTATATTTCCTCGCGATGCCAGGACAGACTGTACAGGTGTGTTTCAGTTCTACAGCCTGTCCTAGGTCATGATGAGGACAAAAAGACGGGATACAATCGGAGTTGTGGGTTCGATCCCCGAACTTCGTTTATGGAACATCCCGCAGATGTCGGAGACAGAGCAGGGCGTGTGGAAGGTGAAGAGTTATCTGTCCAGATCGGACACTTCAAGATAATTGGTGACAATGCAAGACAATACTGGTACTGCAAGAAACAAACAGTGAGTTATAAGCATGAACAATAAGTCATGTCGATTATTTTCCCGACATGCTATAATGTGTTCATCTCTATTTCCGTATACGTCAATAACTAATCTGTTAATACTGCATAAAGTCGGTACCAGTACAGGTATAAATTTGATTTCCTTCCGCCTTCTCCCTCCATATGCAATCATTTTGTATAGCGTGTACCTCTGGGATAATGATGTACATAACTACGTTACTTGATCTCTCAATATGGCAGCTCGACTTTATCTCGTATAAATAAGGTTAACCTGTCGAAATCATGAACCAGTGTTTCAGTTGTGCAATCACATGACCTTCATACAGAGCTTGGGCGGTGGGGTAGCCTAGTAGTTAAAGCGTTCGCTCGTCACGCCGAAGACCCGGGTTCGATTCCCCACATGGGTACAATATGTGAAGCCCATTTCTGGTGTCTCCTGCCGTGACATTACTGGAATATTGCTAAAAAGCGCATGCGAGCAGCCGAGCTGAAACTCAGCGCTATATAAATATAATATAATAAAATATAAAAGCGGCGTAAAACCATACTCACTCACTCACTCATAGAGAGTTTTTGTAAGGACACGGCTAAGTTCTGATTGGATTATATTTGAGCTTATCTGTTGCAGGACAAGTCTGAACTTCTTCAGCGGCACCATGAAGGTCCGATGGGGTTTGAAACACACCCAGTTCATCTCCCGAATATGTCGGAGGGTTGGGGAGGGGGTTGTGTCTGTGGGTTCCTGGGACCTTGTGAACGCCAAAGAATACCTGTTGAAGTCTTGGTACTGAATTGTTCTGTCAACAACCACTGTATGTCGGTGGTTCATCCCCTGAATATGTCGAGCAGACATCCGCACTAACTACCAGTGTCAGCCAGGAGAGGTATTGGCTGTGGCGGGTTCTCAGGGATGTATGGTGAACGCAAAAGGATATACCTGTCGTCGTCTTAGTACTGGATTGCCCACACTGATCTGGATTACTCCGTCATCAGATTCGGAGCGCTAAACCGCCATCTGAAACCAACTGTGAGGGTCTGGTGATGGACGCCAGATGGAACTGCGAGTCATCCATGTGAGCCAAGTTAAATGTTGCTCAGGATGTAGCGACGAAATAAATCGCAAATGCTCCCCTGGAAAACAAGTACTTCGCAGGTGAGTAACATTCTGCTTGTTAAAAGTGCTCATTTGTATAGTCTGTTTGCATTGAAAACGTACCGATGAATATCAATTTAAACAAAAATGTAAATCGAATAAGATGAAATTAAGATTGCGAATCCTCATAAATTTACCTTGCCAACTGAACATTTAAATCTCAGAATTTTATTCAACTTAGGATAAAAGTTGTTTAACAAACGGTCATAGTTTCAAATCGCTATTATTGGTTTGTATTACAAGGGTGTATGCACATTAAATGAAATACCGAGAACAAGCGTAGAGTTGGTCTAAGTTAACGATCATCACGAACCGCACGTGCATTTGTTTCATTGTTCCAACTACTGCTCTTGCCCCCTTGTAATACAAACCAATAATAGCGATTTGAATGTATGATCGTTTGCTAAACAACTTTTGTCCTACAATGAATAAAATTCTGACATTTAAATGTTCAGTTGGCAAGGCAAAATTATGAAGATTCGCATCCTTAATTTCACTTTATTTGATTTCATCGGTACGTTTTCACTGCAAACAGACTATAATACTTCCAATTCTTATTCAAGACGACCAACGTATTGTTTAAGTCCACTAACTCACGTTTAATGGCCTAGAATTAGGTCGATCACCAAGAGACACATGGTACCTGACTCAACTTCATGGTAGAATCTGTACATGGGTAACTTGGTGCTCCCGAGCATGTCGAGCGTTGACCAGGCCAGATTTAATGCAATAGTCAGGTTCAATGTGATGAATGGTTTCGTCATTTATTTTTTTCTGTTTCCAAGGAATAGCTGTGTTCCACTCCTAGAGTTGTTACAGTTACCGAGTGAGAAGAAACAGCCATGGCGCTACCGGCTCCAGCACCTTAAGCCAAACAAAGACATCAACATGACGTTTTCTGTTCAGTCGACATACACCTGTTATTGTACGTGGAGTATTTAAAAGCCAAATAATGGTATTTTAATAATGAACCCACCTCAGTTCTCTTGAGGCTTTTAGTATATGATGAGTTCGAAACAAAACAATTGGTTTTTGTTGTAGTTTGTTTTGGGTTCCCCCTTTTCGGGATATAAATCTCCTGGCATAGTGATCGGGTCAAGGGGCGTGACGGGTGACAGGGTGGGGTGAGGGATGACGGGGGTTTGGAACGAAGGGGGGTTTGGGAGAAGACGAGCGACGGGATCGGTGAGGAAAGACGGATGACGGGTGACGTGATGGGTGAGGATGATGGGTGACAGGATTTAGGAAGACGGGTGATGGGTTGTGGGACGAGGGAAGACGGGTGATGGGGTGGGGGGTGATGGAAAACGAGTGATAGGGTGTGGGAAGACGGGTGACGGAGTATGGGGTAAGTGAAGATGGGTGACGGGGGTGTGGCATGACGGATGTGGGGTGAGGGAAGACGGGTGACGGGATGTGGGGTGAGGGAAGACGGGTGACTGGGTTTGGGATGACGAGGGAAGACATGTGACAGGGTGGGGGGTGACGGGGTAGGGATGACGGGGTGTGGGAAGACGGGCGACGGGATGTTTGGGATGTGAGAAGACTGGTGACGGGGTGGGGTGAGTGAAGACGGGTGACGGGGTAGGGGGTGATGGAAGACAGGGTGTGGGTTGTGGGAGGACAGGGTGCAGGGGTGGGTTGTGGGGTGAGGGAAGATGGGTGACGGGGTGAGGGGAAGACAGGGTTTGGGATGGGTTGTAGGGTGAGGAAAAGACGGGGGGGTGGGGTGGACAGGTGGTAGACGGGTGACGGGGTTGGGGATGGGTTGTGGGAAGACGGGTGACGGGGTGAGGGAAGACGGGTGATGGGGTTTAGGATAGGTTGTGGGATGAAGAAAGACGGGTGACGGGATGGTGGTGTGAGGGAAGACATGTGGCAGGGTGCGGGGTGACGGGGTAGGGGATGACGGGGTGTGGGAAGACGGGCGACGGAGTTTGGGTTGTGAGAAGACTGGTGACGGGGTGGGGTGAGTGAAGACGGGTGACGGGGTGAGGGAAGACGGTGTTTGGGATGGGGTGAGGGAAGACGGGTGACGGGGTGATGGAAGACAGGGTGTGGGTTGTGGGAGGACGGGTGCGGGGTGGGTTGTGGGGTGAGGGAAGATGGGTGACGGGGTGAGGGAAGACGGGGTTTGGGATGGGTTGTGGGATTAGGAAAGACGGGTGACGGGGTGAGGGAAGACGCGGTCTGGGATGATTGTGGGGTGAGGAAAGACGGGTGACGGGATGGGGGTGAGGGAAGACGCGTGACCGGGTGTGGGGTGTAGGTTGGGGGATGGGAGGTGACGGGGTGAGGAAAGACGGGTGACGGGGTGGGGGTGAGGGAAGACGGGTGAGGTGTGACTGGGGTGCGGGGTAGGGGATGACGGGGTGTGGGAAGACGGGCAACGGGGTTTGGGTCGTGGAAAGACGGGTGACAGGGTGGGGTGAGTGAAGACAGGTGACGAGGTGGGGGTTGAGGGGTGACGGGGTGTGGGATGAAGCTTGACAGGGTGTGGGTTGTGGGAGGACGGGTGACGGGGTGAGGTACAACATGACGGGTGTCAGGATGTGGGATGGGAATGAGGGATATGGGATATTCGATGTGGGGAAATAATGGGTGACAAGGTGTGGGGGTTAGGCCGCATCTAGTCTCCGAATTGAACATATTTTACAGAAAATAATGTTTCTAAAATATGTTAATAAAATACAATTAAAAAAGCCCAGAGACTTTCCTCATTTGCAGACTGTGGTAATCTAGACCTGCCACGCATTCTAGACATGCATGGGCTGCATTGGGTACATTTGTTTCAGGGTCTGTATGACAGACAAGGTGTGGGGTGTGGCATGACGGATGGCGGGGTGAGGGTTGAGAGGAGCGGGAGGGCAGATGTGGGGTGTTGAGTGTAGAGTTTGGGGGGACGGGCTGAGGGATTTGGGATCACGGATGACAGGGAATGGATGTGGGTTTTGGGGTGAACTTACGGCAAATTACAACATGCCGTATAAATAATGTTTTTTCATCACTGATAAATTTGTATATTAAACAATGATAAAATAACAAATGACAGAACAGCCACTTTCCACGAACACAGTGCATAGGATAATGTAAACACCAAGTAAAGTCCTAAGGAAGAACAGAAACCGATTCATAGATATAGCTTCATTGGCATTTGGGTACACAGTAATGTGTCAATATGTGATTTGTAAATATTTTATATCTATCAGTTGTACAGTATCATAGAAAAAATGTGTGCAAACAATACTGTACTTTCATGTTTGAGATGTCTCTTCATATTTTGCAATGAAAAATTTTAGAATAAAAACTATAAAATACGTTCTTTAGTTTCTTCTTATTTTGTCCTAATGTCAACACACGTCAGGTTATGACTGCATGGTGCTGGAAGGTAATCACAGAAATGAGACTTACCTTAGTGAAGGCTCGTTACTTGTTTCTCAGAGCTGACATTGCTTGTTTTCAGTGTTTCACAGCACTGTTATAGTCTGCTTGCCGAGAAAACGTACTGATGAATTTTACTCTAAATGGAAAAGTAAATCGATTAAAGCGATTATTCAACTTAATTAGGATAAAAGTTGTTTAACAAACGATCATAGTTTCAAATTGTTATTATTGGTTTGTATTACAAGGGCGTATGCACATTAGATGAAACACCGAGAACAAGTGGGGCTGGTCTAAGTTAACGCTCATCACGTACCGCACGTGCCTTTGTTTCACTGTTCCATCTACTGCGCTTACCCCCTTGTAATACAAACCAGTAATAGCGATTTGAATCTATGATCGTTTTTAAACAACTTGTATCCATGTTGAATAAAATTTTGAGATTTAAATGTTCATTTGGCAAGGTAAAATCATGAGGATTCGCAATCTTAATTTGACTTAATTTGATTTACTTTTTTCTTTAAAGTGAAATTCATCGGTACGTTTTCACTGCAAAGAGACTATTGTAAAGTTCAAAGAGCAAGTGGTCTAACATCACACTGGCACTGAGCAACTACAGTCTATACACACAAGTTATACGTAGGGGAGATATTCCTACCACCTGTCTCCTCAAAACGTCCAGCTGGAGGGGTCTCGTCCAAAAACGCGTTAAATCAGTGTGTGAGTGAGTGAGTAAACCAGCTCCCCTCCCGGATCGAAAATTTCTGGCTGCAGATCTTGACTCGGCAACGCCAGACCAGGCAGACCGTCTCTGCCACAGCTCGATCTGTGTGTGTGCCTGATCAGCTTATTGGCAATTTTGATACAACCCACACTGTTGCAACATTGATCTTATATCCGAACAGGACTCGTTGAGGGCGCAGCCATTTTGGTTGATGCAAAACCGAAACCGCTTTTCATTCGGGTGACTTTTTAAAAACAATTGAAGTCCATCAAAATCCTCTGTAGGTACTTTATTTCGATTCATGTTTCGTATTAAATGTTATCTTCGTTTTATATGGGATTTGTAAGGTGTAAAGGTACAGATTGTGTGATAATGAGGGTTGTCGCATTTTGCTGTTTCTCTTGATCAACATACATAGCATTCACTGACATGAACGCGTATCTTAGCTACTGTTTCTCTTGCTTATCATTGAACAACGTGAACAACATTTCGCAAATTCAGAAACTTATCTTTGGCACAAGTCATCACCAAAGTATTTACAATGTCTGTGTGACACAACACACTTTGTTATCGCGCAAGTAAACATTGGCTTCAAGTAACGTACGATATTTATGAACATGTGATCCGACGAAATTGAAATTTTACTTGCGCTTGGATCAATTATTGTTTTGTCAAACCTGAAGTTAAATTGTAAAAATATATTCCTTCATTATTTCGAATGTAAAGTGTCACAAACAATCAGATATATAATACATCAATCAATTTCTTTATGTGTGTTTCTTTAACTCAAGCCTCTAGTGCCACCTCGTTTGCGGAGCTTTTAACAAAACTCCAGAAAGGGCGTTGGACAACAGAAATGGGTTTCACATATTTCTGTCATGTGGTGAATCAAGCCCGAGTATTTAGCATGAGGAGCCAACGCGTTCACCGCTAGGCTACCACTGAACCCCTTGTTTGGAAGGTACTGAAAGGCTAGAATAGACTAAATGATCATTATTTGATCTTTTAGTGAAGTTTTTGTCAAGTTTTTCTCTTTTTAATTCTGTTGAAGCAGACATAAATGTCCAATATGGAACAAGTTTTTATGGATAACAACTTCTTTATTTCGTGAGTGCGACGTTTCGATACAGATTCTTGTACCGTTGTCAAGCAAAGAGTGATACATGAAGTGGAGGAGCTCTTGCTTGACAACGGTACAAAATCTGTATCGAAACGTCGCACTCACGAAATAAAAAGTTGTTATCCATAAAACTTTGTTCCATATTGTACGTCTCAACTTCTAAAATGCCACTCAAACAAGTTATAAATGTCCAGTCTGACTTGGACATATTCAGGATTTTTCTATTCTGATCGAAGCTGTGGGGTAGCCTAGTGGTTAAAGCGTTCGCTCTCCACGCCGAAGACCCGAGATCGATTTCCCACATGGGTACAATGTGTGAAGCCCATTTCTGGAGTCCCCAGTTGTGACATTGCTGGAATATTGCTAAAGGCGGCGTAAAACCAAACTCACTCACTGTTTTCTGATCAAGATGTGTATTTCGCCTCTATTCCCTGGCAGCAGTAGTGGTTATGTCCCCTGATTATAAAACTGTTGGACTATTCCTTGTATTTTAATTATTCTTTCTTCTCAATTGTGAAGCAGCAATTGTGCAGACAATAATGATCTGCTCAATAAATACCGCTAGAAGTCCGTGTGCGTGTGTACATATTTGTAATTGAAATTGAAGTAGATGTACTTATTATTACCTTGCCTAAATGCTTTGTCTCTACTTTTATTACCTTGCCTTCCGGCTTGCAAATAAATGTATGGAATTCACCCTAACCCATAATTCCATGTAGACATATTAACATCAGACAAGAAAGACCAAAATAATGATCATATATCATCTGGATCGATAAACTTATAAGCATAAGAAATAGATTATTTTGCGTTTCCGCACGCTCACTGAAGAACAACGGCCTTGAAGAGTACGGAAGTTCACGAAGAGTGGTATCAGGCCTACCAAAGAAAACTTTCCCACTGTGCAGAAAAACGCAGAAAAGCCCACATTAATCGTGGAAATAGCAACATAAACATAATACCTCGTTACTGAAACTGTGAAAACGGCAACGAAAACTATGAAACTGCAACATTTTTATATCAGCGAACTTTGACCTCTACTGCGCATGCGCATTACGATCCGGGCTTCTTTCCAATTTCCGAGCATCCGTGAATCGCCTCGCGTAGAAAAAGTATTAAATATGTCGAAATAATTGCTGTCAATCGTTTCATACGAATGGAAAGTAAACTAAACAAGTGTGCACACAAGTATCATGATGATAAATGCCAAATAACACAACAGAAATACTTAAAAAGGAATGTAACTTTTGTCCAAGCTGGAAAATGTCAACATGCGGTCGAGACTTCCTCTTCCATGTGCGCATGCGCAAAATCGAAGTTGCGGGCTCCTCGTTTTATGATGCAGTGTTAGCGATTTAAAGTTGCCGTTTTACTGTTTCAGTAGCGAGGTATTATGTTTATGTTGCTATTTTCTACGATAAATGTGGGCTTTTCTGCGTTTTTCTGCACAATGGGAAAGTTTTTTTGGTAGGCCTGGGTATAATGATTGCAAATGCACATCGAATACTAGTGAGTGACTGAGTGATTAAGGTTTTGCCCCCGCCTAAATATTTCAGCAATAAGAATGGGACACCAGAAATCGAACCCGGGTCTTCGGTAATCGTTTTGATAATCATCATACATAGGGTATAAACAGCAATGGTGGATTTCAAATATCTGCCAGTCGGTCCGTGTCTGGTCTCCCTTCCATAACAGTATTGTAAAGGGTACATGGGTAATGCAGGGCTGAATGGCTGTGTATTGACGCCGAAATACGTTAATTCCTTTATGTTGCACCACTCTTCTGTGTGCGTGCATCTGTAAATGAGGGACCGCCTCTGTGGTGTAGTGGTTAGAGCGTCCGCCCGGAGAGCGGAAGGTCGAGGGTTCGATCCCCGGTCGCGTCATACCACAAGACGTTAAAATATGGTACTTGTTGGTCCCTGCCTGGCGCTCGGCATTAATGGGTGCAACAAGGGCTGGTCGGCTCGGAGTCAGTATAATGTGTCTGAGTGGGGTATTCATGCTTCACTGCAGCATGGTATCTCAGTGGGCTAGCACTATAAAACCAGCTTAAGTCTGGGCTAGTACAAGCAGCCGCACATACACATACACACGCATGCACGTCGTCATATGAGCGAAATATTCTCAAGCACGACGTAAAACCCGATTTCACCTCTCCTCACCTCTGTAAGCCAGGCATGTTAGAATGACATGTTAAGTTAGATATAAAACTTTAGTTGGGAATTTACACCCCTCGTCTCGTTTGTTTGTTTGTTGTTTAAGGTCACACTCAGCAGTATTCCAACTATATGGCGGCGGTATTTAAACAATTGAGTCTAGACCAGATCAATCCACTGACCAACAATAGTCAGCGAGCATGACCCAATCCTGTCAGTTGCCTCTTACGACAAGTCACCTCTCACGGCAAGTTCTAACCCTTCACGGGTACCATCGTCTCGTTGTTGAAATGCATCTTCAGTTTTTTCAATAATTTACGTGTATTACATTTGTGTCAGTCGTTGCGCAGAAATAAATTAGATTCCAAGCGAAGGTCCTTGATTCGACACGAATGTAGTGGAAAGAACTGCTATGGAACTAAGAATATGAGCAAGAAAGAACGATTTGTAATAGTTTTGCTCATTTCCTAAATTATGCAGTTTCTGTGGTCTAAAGGGAAATATATATTTTTTTATCTCGTCCTTTTGGTAACCGATTTGTATTATTGAGAGCATATACAGTACAGATATTGGGTAACAAAACCTTTAAAGCTCTTCGGACATGCAAGTCAAAACATTCATTACACAACAGTCTCGTTTCCTGTTGACTGGGTTCCGTCCTATTGCGCAACTAAGTACAATAACCAGTCCAGAATTTTGAGACCAATTCTTTTAACTGGATACATAAATACTCATCAGTATTATTTGATACATCTAAGCACTTGTATATTGCAACACTAGGCTCCTTCTAATCCTTGCAAACACGTCGTGCAGCGTGCTCTGACAAACGGAAACATGGAAACCGTGGACATCTCAAAACGACGCTCTGCCGCTAGAAAAGTTTGGCAATCTGGTACGGAGTTGATATTATATCAATCACATTGTGCGTTACAGAACTACCCTGAATAAGCGCAAAAGCCACATAGCCAGTAACCCAGTCAGCCAGATGCATTGTGAACCATTTTACGACCTCATTAAACAAGTGCAGTCTGTGGCGTCTTAGTTTAGGTCATGCAGCCTACACATCGCCATATAATATAGAAATACGATGTTATTAAAGTTTAAAATTAAATTTTATTGTAAATACCATTTTCGTATGAAAAGGGAATTGGAATTCAGTGTAACCATAGTTGTTTGTGATGTCTATTTTCTCTTTCACACGAGAAAATTCGGTAGATCATTGTCTGAGACTCAGGTTTCGGTTTGACATCAGTTGAATACTGGTATACCGCGGTGCTACAGTCATTAAGGAACAGGGTCATTTATTTGAACGTCTGTTTGAAGCTCAGTATGTCAATCACAGGGTTGTCAGATTCCGACACGACTTTTTACAGACTGCCCTCATACAGCTGTTGAGTGCGACGTTAAACAACAATCAAACGAAATTCTGCATTCTCAGTCATCAGACAACCCAATATTGAACAAGGACGAGCAGTGCTGTAAACTGTGCCCCGTCTCGCATTTCGCGCGCAAAGGGAGGCGGGGACCAGCTTAAGCAGTGCCTCGTCGCTTTCTTTGAACAAAACACGTGTCGTCACAATAATGATAGCGTCACAGTCACGATGACGTCACTGTTGGACAGTAACATAGTCATGACGTCACAACATGAAGGCGGAACTGCGTATCACGTGACGTTATTGTTGTCTACCTGCCTGGATACACAGTCGCATTCAACTCTCTCCGGCTGTTTTGTCAGTCTGTATTTCCCCACGATGCCACGACAGACTGTACAGGTCGTGCTTCAGCTCTACAACCTGCCTCCAGAGATAGAGGCCCTGATTAGAGCCGATAGTTGTGTTAAAATCGCAGTTTTGGGTTCGATACCCGAACTTGGCTCATGGAACATCCCTCAGGTGCTGACTGCTGGGCCGTCGGAGACAGAACAGGACGCGTGGAAGGTGAAGAGTTATCTGCCCATATCGACCACTTCCAAATGGCCCGTGGCAACGCATTGTGCACATGTTTTGTATTGGGGCCTTGCAAGTAACCGACAGTGAGTTATTAGCAAGAACCTTTTTTGTGAGTGAGTGAGTTTAGTTTTAGCGCCGCACTCAGCAATATTCCAGCTATATGGGGGCGGTCTGTAAATAATCGAGTCTGGACCAGACAATCCAGTGATCAACAGCATGAGCATCGATCTGCGCAATTGGGAACCGATGACATTTGTCAATCAAGCCAGCGAGCCTGACCACCCGATCCCGTTAGTCGCCTTTTACGACAAGCATTGGTTGCTGGAGACCAATATTCTAACCCGGACCTTCACGAGATACGAACCTTTTGAACTCATTGCAAGTACATGTGATTTGTTACAGTGTATATTGTGATCAGCTGGGTATACTATGTCAACTCCGCTTCTCTGCTGCATGTCGTACAATAATTTCCTCATTGAGGATTTTAACCCCCCAGTTCGATGTCAGTTGTGTGTTCCCGTCGCAAGAACACGTTAATGCAGCATTAAATCGCTACATTGTTCACACGACCCGAGTATGGACACAAGTTTGATTTCCTTTTCCCTCCATGTATAATTATCTTGTGCAGTTTGTCTCTACCTGATATCTCAAGAGGTCAGCTCGACTTTATCTCATATGATAAATTACAATAACCAGTCCAAAATCTGGTTATTGCACGGACACATCAATTCTTACCGAAAATTAATTCTGACTGCATTATGTTTTTTTTAATTATTTTGTGCAGGACTGGTCTGGTCTTCTTCAGCGGCACTATATGGAGGTCCATTGTGGTTTTAGACATTCTCAGTTCATCTCCCGCATATCCCGAGCAGATATTCACACCCACTATCAGTGTCAGCTAATAGAGGTGTCGGCTGTGGCTGGTTCTTGGGGTCATGGGACGGGGATGACGGGTGACGACGTCTGGGGTGGGATGGGGTGGGGGGTGGTGGGAAAGACGGGTGACTGGGTGTGGGGTGGGGGATGACGGGTGACAGGGTGTGAGATGGGAATGACGTGTGACTGGGTGTGGGGTGGGGATGACGGGTGACAGGGGTGTGAGATGGGAATGACGTGATGACAGGGTGTGGGAAGCGGGTGACGGGGTGTGGGGTGGAAAGACGGGTGACAGGGTGTGGGAAGACGGGTGACAGGGTGTGGGATGGGGATGACAGGTGACAGGGATGGAAAGACGGGTGACTGGGTGTGGGGTGGGGGGTGACGGGTGACAGGGGTGTGAAATGGGAATGACATGTGACGGGGTGTGGGAAGACGGGTGACGGGGTGTGGGATGGGGATGACGGGTGACAGGGATGGAAAGACGGGTGACTGGGTGTGGGGTGGGGGATGACGGGTGACAGGGGTGGAAAAGACAGGGGAGTGGGATGGGGATGACGGGTGAAGGGGTGTGAGATGGGAATGACGTGTGACAGGGGTGTGGGAAGACGGGTGACAGGGTGTGGGATGGGAATGACGTGTGACAGGGTGAAGGAAGACAGGTGACAGGGTCTGGGAAGACAGGTGACGGGGTCTGGGGTGGGATGGGGGTGACAGGGTGTGGGATGGAAAGACAGGTGACGGGGTGTGGGAAAACGGGGTGTGGGATGATGGGGATGACGGGTGAGTGGTGTGTGGGTGGTATGGGGGATAACGGGTGACGGGGTGTGTGAGGTGGGATGGGGATGATGGGTAACATGGAAGTGGAAAGACAGGTGACAGGGGTGTGGATGACGGGTGACAGGGGATGAGTGTGGGTGGGATGGGGATGACGGGTGACAGGGAGTGGGGAAGACGGGTGACAGGGTAGATGACGGGTGGGATGGGATGACGGGATGACAGGGGGGGAGGGTGGGATGGGGATGATGACAGGTGACAGGGGTGTGGGATGAGGGATGACAGGTGACGGGTAGTCAGGAAGACAGGTGACAGGGGTGGGTGGGAGTGGGGGTGGGGATGACAGGATGACAGGGTGTGTAGGAGGGATGGGGATGACAGGTGACAGGGTGTGGGCAGGATGGGGATGACAGGTAACAGGAAGTGGAAAAGACAGGTGACAGGGTGTGGGATGACAGGTGACAGGGGTATGGGATGGATGTGACAGGGGTGTGGGAAGACAGGTGACAGGGGTGTGGGATAGGAGAATGACAGGGTGTGTGGGATGACAGGTAACAGGAAGTGGAAAGACAGGTGACAGGGTGTGGGATGACGGGTGACAGGGTGTGGGATGGGAGGTGACGTGGTCTAGGATGGGGATGACAGGTGACAGGGGTGTGGGATGGGAGTGACAGGGGTGTGGGATGACAGGTGACAGGTTGGGGATGGGAATGACAGGTGACAGGGTGTGGGATGGGGACGACAGGTGACAGGATGTGGGGTGGTAGGGACAGACAGATAATTTATTTGAGTCTCACCTCAACATCATACATATGTACATAGAAGAGAATAATAAAACGTTGAGCCAATCTTTACAGACTTATGAGAGACTATATCATATAAAATACAAAACTAAAAGAATATAGGATATATAATACATATTTACAGTACGAAGTTAAGAATATAAAAGGGCATGTCGACGCCGAATGATAAGAAAGCAGGTTTTGGTTGTATTAAAAGACACCTGTGGATTGGACAGTAAAAATCGGATCTTATCAAAGTCACTAAAAGACAAACAGCTCACAGTAAGCTGTTCACATTTACTAAAAAGGACACCTCTTTCAAAAGAATAAAGTGGACAGTGCAGTAAAACATGACATTCATCTTCAATAAAATCATTACAGTAAAAACATGTTCTTTCCTTTAGAGGAGTACAATTATAACGTCCAGTTTCAACTCTTAGAGGAGCAATACCACATCTAAAAAGTGCTAAAGCACGTCTATAAGAGCGAGGCATGTGGCTAAATAAATAAAATTCAGGATGATATTCATCCTTAAAGTCTGTGTAGTGTTCACATATAGCAATGAAACATTTTAGAATAAAATCTATAAAATCTATTCTTTAGTTTATTCTTATTCTGTCTTAATGTCAACAGGTTATGAGTACATGGTACTGAAAGGTAGTCACAGAAATGAGATTATCCTTACTGAAGGCTTGGTACTTGTTTCCAAATGCTGAACAACAGTTTTGTGTTTTTTAGTGTTTCACAGCACAGTTAAGTATAGTGGAAACTAATAATCACGTTCACACTGAGTTACTACAATCTACACACACTAGTTATACGCAGGTGACCCCTTGAAGATCTGGGTTACATTGGTCTTCAGAAACCCCCAGCCAGCTGACTTATTGCCATGATATAAATTTTCTTGACAAACAAAATCACTGTCAATAAAAAGATTACACGATATATATCAGTCTGTTAACATTTGTTTTGTGACTGTAGCAAATTCATTTGACGAACTCTTGGTAGGACCCGTGAAGATCCGGGTTAGCACTGGCCTTCAGTAACCCATGCTTGTCGTAAGAGGCGACTAACGGGATCGGGTGGTCAGGCTCGCTGACTTGGTTGACACATGTCATTGTATCCCAGTTGCGTAGATCGATGCTCATGCTGTTAATCACTAGATTGTCTGGTCCGCATTCGCTTGCTCACAGAGCGTCGCAATATAGCTTGAATATTGCTGAGTGCAGCGTTAAACATCAAATAAACCCTTAGGGGAGGCGTGTCTCCTCAAACGTCCTGCATTTAGGGAGCTCGGCGAAAAAGGGTTATGTCCCAAATGCGTGTGTGAATAATGCCACTTTGAACAGGGCCTAGATTTTCGAAGCTCCCTTAGCGCTAAGATAGTCGTAAGTGTATGTTAATGTATGGCACTTACGACTATCTTAGCGTTAAGACAGCTTCGAAAATCTAGGCCCAGTATTCCAGGAATGTCCTGACCTTAATGTGGGAAGTGATGACTGCGGTTAAACCCTACATCATGGGTGCTGTCAAACCTATAAACATATTCGGGCTGAGAAAACCATAATATTCCGGTATGTCCTGGTACATTGTCTTCCCTGAATGTTGTTCTGTCTCTTTTCTATTGCGGAAATCCATAAGCGACCATAAGACGAATCATACATTATACGTTTAGAATTGCCATATTCAAGGCAGCTGAACACTTATGGAAGAACGTATGCTCGGATAAAGTGGCACATCTGCTTGAAAGATAGTTTCCATTGTATAATCAGTCCTTACTGAACATTAAGCGAAGCAAACGAGACACGAGAATTGGGGCATTATTCAACGGGGAGAGTGTGAATGTGCGCTTACGTCACAACAACAACAAACAAACAACAACAACAACAAAACAACCCACGAAACCCAAACCCCCAGATAGTCAAGACTTATTAGTAGGGCTGCGCAATATAACCGCTTTACCGGTATTTACCGGTTCAGACATGAAAACGATACGTATTGCGATACACTGATCGAAAACCGGTATTTTGACTTGCATTCGGAAAACTTCGTAACACTCGGAAATCTTCGGATATTTCCGCTTTTTAAATTGTTCTTTTCCTTGTTTCATTAGTGCCAAATATTACTTACATTTTTATTTTGTCATGATTAAACGTTTTTATTAAAGGTTAATCAATCATAGTGATTTTGTTGTGTTTTTCTTTATAATCAAGCATTAACTCGATTATAAGTAGTTTTTGTTTAGAAACATAATTCTTGCAATATTTTGCAATACATATCGCAATATATGCTTTCGCATCGCAATATATCACAATATGAAAATTCTCTGCAACACCCACCTCTACTTATTAGCTTGGTAAGGTACATGTATTCGGATACAACCCCTAAACACAAGTCCTGCAGTTAAGTGGGTAGGCTATAGTTTGTAGTGTTCGCTTCGTCACACCTTAGTCGATTATGTACTTAACGGAAACTGATTAGCACTGGTAGGGTGAGAGCAGACCCACCTTCATATTAGGGGATCCACGATCACTGAAACTTTATTACCTAAAGAGAAATATAACACAAGGCGGTTCTAGGGAATTTGTGTAATTGCAACCTACCGTTTGTCCATGTACATTATAGTGTTTGATCACTTTCTGTACGCCTACACAAATTCCTGAGTTTGAACGCACACCGTGGAACACACTAGCAAGCAAACAAGCTATTAACGCCAATCTAAGACAATGCCACTTTGGTAATTACATCCCCGCGAAGATCGGGATGAGAACTGATCTTCAGTATATCTTGCTGTTCGTAAGGTGGTCGGATGGTCAGGCTTACTGACCACTGACCATTTCTTTATTATTATCGTATCCCAGAATCGATACTTTAGATCGATGCTCACAAAGTCAATCAAAGCCCACAAAGCCCAGAATCGATACTTTACATATCCCCAGCAAATAGCTGGGTTTTTGCTCAATGCGCTGTTAAACAACGTCATGGATGATTTATTAAAGTTCCTACAAGAAAAACGGAAACATTGTGTAAATACATCGACTATAGGCCTACATTTTGATGCATAAAACAATGGTTGTCGGTAATAAATTTTACCTGTAATGTTCCAATATCAGAACGTTGTCAGAATATTTTCGCCACTCACTGACACACCGCACAAGCACTAAGTCTTGCTTAACATATATAGTAATAATATCATAATATAATTTATCTATGAATGTATAATTATAATTAGATCGAAATATAATTATATTAACCCATGTGTCAGATGTGAGTTGTCTTTCATGGTACGCATTCCTGGCTCACAAACATCATTTCAAATATAGAAGTCAGTTGAAAAGGACCAATATTTATGGACTGACAACTTCTTATTGCACCGTTATCAAGCACCACGCGTCGCACCTATTACAACAAAGAAATTGTCTGTCAAAAAGAGTGTTCCTCTTCAACAACTGATGCTTTATAACGGTGTTAGCATCTACACCGAAACGTTGCATCTATTGCAATAAAGAAATTGTCTGTTCATAAAAAGTGTTCCTCTACAACAACTGATGCTCAATAACGATGTTAGCATCTACACCGAAACGTTGCATCTATTGCAATAAAGAAATTGTCTGTTCATAAAAAGTGTTCCTCTTCAACAACTGATGCTTAATAACGATGTTAGCATCTACACCGAAACGTTGCATCTATTGCAATAAAGTCATTCTTCATAAAAAGTGTTCCTCTACAACAACTGATGCTTAATAACGATGTTAGCATCTACACCGAAACGTTGCATCTATTGCAATAAAGACATTCTTCATAAAAAGTGTTCCTCTACAACAACTGATGCTCAATAACGATGTTAGCATCTACACCGAAACGTTGCATCTATTGCAATAAAGAAATTGTCTGTTCATAAAAAGTGTTCCTCTTCAACCATTGATGCATCGATGTTAGCATCTACACCGAAACGTTGCATCTATTGCAATAAAGTCATTCTTCATAAAAAGTGTTCCTCTACAACAACTGATGCTCAATAACGATGTTAGCATCTACACCGAAACGTTGCATCTATTGCAATAAAGACATTCTTCATAACAAGTGTTCCTCTACGACAACTGATGCTTAATAACGATGTTAGCATCTACACCGAAACGTTGCATCTATTGCAATTAAGACATTCTTCATAAAAAGTGTTCCTCTACAACAACTGATGCTCAATAACGATGTTAGCATCTACACCGAAACGTTGCATCTATTGCAATAAAGACATTCTTCATAAAAAGTGTTCCTCTTCAACAACTGATGCTCAATAACGATGTTAGCATCTACACCGAAACGTTGCATCTATTGCAATAAAGAAATTGTCTGTTCATAAAAGTGTTCCTCTTCAACCATTGATGCTTAATAACGATGTTAGCATCTACACCGAAACGTTGCATCTATTGCAATAAAGAAATTGTCTGTTCATAAAAAGTGTTCCTCTACAACAACTGATGCTTAATAACGATGTTAGCATCTACACCGAAACGTTGCATCTATTGCAATAAAGACATTCTTCATAAAAAGTGTTCCTCTACAACAACTGATGCTCAATAACGATGTTAGCATCTACACCGAAACGTTGCATCTATTGCAATAAAGACATTCTTCATAACAAGTGTTCCTCTACGACAACTGATGCTCAATAACGATGTTAGCATCTACACCGAAACGTTGCATCTATTGCAATAAAGACATTCTTCATAAAAAGTGTTCCTCTACAACAACTGATGCTCAATAACGATGTTAGCATCTACACCAAACGTTGCATCTATTGCAATAAAGATGTCTTCATATCTGTTCCTCTACAACAACTGATGCTCAATAACGATGTTAGCATCTACACCGAAACGTTGCATCTATTAAAGACTTCTTCATAAAAAGTGTTCCTCTACAACAACTGATGCTCAATAACGATGTTAGCATCTACACCGATACGTTGCATCTATTGCAATAAAGAAATTGTCTGTTCATAAAAAGTGTTCCTTTTCAACAACTGAAGCTTAATAACGATGTTAGCATCTACACCGAAACGTTGCATCTATTGCGATTAAGACATTATTCATAAAAAGTGTTCTTCTACAACAACTGATGCTCAATAACGATGTTAGCATCTACACCGAAACGTTGCATCTATTGCAATAAAGAAATTGTCTGTTCATAAAAAGTGTTCCTCTTCAACAACTGATGCTTAGTAACGGTGTTAGCATCTACACCGAAACGTTGCATCTATTGCAATAAAGACATTCTTCATAAAAAGTGTTCCTCTACAACAACTGATGCTCAATAACGATGTTAGCATCTACACCGAAACGTTGCATCTATTGCAATAAAGAAATTGTCTGTTCATAAAAAGTGTTCCTCTTCAACAACTGATGCTTAATAACGATGTTAGCATCTACACCGAAACGTTGCATCTACTGCAACAAAGAAGTTTTCTATCGATACAAACCAGTTCCTCTTCCTCATACCTGCTCCTGAATGCCACTTAGAGAAGTTTAGCCAGTTGTTAGTCGTGAGGTGAATCTGAGCGTCAGGGTTTCTGTTAAGCTGTTATCTAATAAGCTTCGCCGCTGTATGCTTGACGTAAACTGCTTACCTCATATGTAGGATTAATGATTCGTTAAGGCTTATGGATGAGTTGGTAAGGACACGGAATTACGTTGCCAGGGACGGCGCTGGAAGTTTTTGTCTGCGGACCGGTTGCTTTGAAGGTGATTAGGGAATTAACGGGTGACTATATATGCCGGGTTGAAGGTTCGTCAGAGCAAGATAAGTTGTCACTTACTTCACAAGTATTGCAAGGACAGTCGGGCAAAGGCACTGTTGAATACATCAAACTTGGTACGTTGTACATTTTAGCATACTTGAACCTCCCTAAAAAGGTTCGTTTACGTCAGTGTTGAGCCGTTGGCTGTTTGCCGTTGATCCGTTTGTATAACGTATATCGAGAAACGTTTTCTTAATGTGACAGCTTGCTAGACATTTGGAAATTATGGAAGGGTCTAGAATATGCCTAGAGTCGAGCTTCAATACATAAGCATATTTCATTTGTTTCATTAGATTTCTTATCTATGTTAGGTAATGAACACATACGTGTTTTGTGCAGATTGTATGAGTGGAGCTTGAGCAGTATGTGTTTCAGTGTAGAAGCGAGACTGGTTAATTTCTGGCGTTGACGTTTGAGTGTATATCTGCCGGTAGTTTTCAGACAAATAGCTAGCATGGCAGTCATGAAATTCATTCTGCATGATTTGTTGTTCATATGACAACCTACTCCGCAATATCTAATACCAAGTCAATGCTTCCTTCCAAAAATATACTCGCTTTTTAGTTCTCAGAAAAGCTTTTTTATGGTAGAGGTACAATTTACTTCTTTTTATTTGATTGACCTTTATAACGAAAATTTTACAATCAAAGTACCTCAATAGTTAGCACATCAGCAAATTGAACAACTGTACAATTAGTTTTTACAGTCAGCCATATAACCATGACGCTATCCAATTGCAAGTAATATTACTTCAAATACTGAATACTAAATATATGAAAAAACATAATTTGGTAAATATAATTGGCAATTTCAATTACACAGTCCCCAGGCTATTTATAATGTATGTTATAGTATTGATATCACAACGTCTTGGTCATTACATTAGCAATCATATTTAATCCAGACTTGCATTTCTTTTCCCTAAAATAATATATTTTCTTTGACTGTTTTGTTCATTAGATTCCATTACAATGGCGCACAACGTAACCAAACCCCGTGGAGCGATCGCTGCTATGTACACCAGCCCTGGCCCTGCCTATGGCCTTCCCAAACTGATCGGCCAGAATACCCACGATCCTCGCAGTTCTCACATCAAACAGCCTTCCTACTCTTTTGGCGTCCGTCACGGCAAGTTTTGGGATGACTGCAGCCCTGGCCCATGCTACTACCCAGACACCAAGGTAAGGATCCCATCTCAACCACCCAACACCAACCATCCACCACCCTCGTTCTTCCAGAAGTTTTCAAAGACAACCACATATATGTATTGCCATAAGACACAGTTACAGTAAAAGTAACAACCAAGAAAGATTAGTCCCACAGCATAAAAATATCCAAATATGGCTTTAAACTAAATGAACAAAATCAACAAACCAGCTTCAGAAAGTGTGTGGTTTTTCAAAGGATGTCTTGAAAGTTGAATTTGAACACCATATGTAACTTGAGACTTCACTCACCTGTGAAGATCCAGGTTAGAATTGGTCTTCAGCATCCCGTGCTTGTCGTAAGAGGCTACTAACGGGATCGGGTGGTCAGACTTGCTGACTTGGTTGACACATAGCATCGTATCCCAATTGCGTAGATCGATGCTAGTGATGTTGATCACTGGATTGTCTGGTCCAGACTTGATTATTTACAGACCGCCGCCATACAGCTTGAATATTGCTGAGTGCGTCGTAAAACTAAACTCACTCGCTCACTCACTAAATCTTCTCTCCCACAGGTCAACCGCGATGGTATGGATGGTACCCCCCATTACTCCCTATACGGTCGGCAGCAGGATGCCAAATCATTTAAGACTCCCGGGCCTGGTGTTTATAACCCTGAACAAGTCGGCCCCAGCGCCAAGTTCCGTCATCCACAGTACAGTTTTGGAATGAGACAGAGGTACAGAAGGACCGACAACAATCCAGGTGAGAGACACGGATGATTTTGATCAGAACAAGTAATAATGTTCGGAGTTGTGGAGTTTTCAACGGATACGGGTTTAAGGATACCGAATGTAACGAAATGTAGACATATTCTATATACATTAATGAATGAAAAGATTGTTTAATAGTTACCAATTACATTTTAAGATTGGATAGGGCTTTTTAACTGATATTATTTCCATGACCTTGAATCTGAATAGATCTTTAGTTCCATTACAAATGATTTGGCTGTCTTGGAGGAGACAATGATGTGTTAAAGCCTGGAGCATGCAATCCAGTGGCTGAAAGTGTGAACATATTTCATTGCCTCTCTATACCAGCCAGATGTGCTCATACGCCTTGCACAAGCAGAACTTTGTAGCAAATCTTCTCGCTTGTTAATATTTTTTTAATGTGATATTTGAAATTATTCAACTGTATATTTCCAGCTGCCAACAGCTACACGTTGCCCAATATGGTCGGCAAGACAGTTCAGAGTGGGAAGAAACAGGCAGCCTGCTACAGTCTCTCTGGGAGACAGACCATTGGAGGGTCTTCCGAGGATCTGGCCAGGGTACGCACACGCTTCCATTGTGGACTGAATTGTGTCTTTATGAACAAACGGCATATTGCAGGAATTATTGCCCTTTTGGTAGTTAGCCTTGGGGCCCATATCGCCCTAACATCGGGCATAGGTAACTCCTTTGGTGTAATCTGTGCACTTCTGAGTTATGTCAAGTCATAGCGAGTGGACTGTTACACGAGTTCGTTAGTATATAACTCATTCCCAGCTATAGAATGAAAAATAATATGCTTACCTTTGAGCATGAAAAATCCACTGTTAAGGTGTGGAATGTAAATGACATGAGCGTCACTCGACTCGGCAAAACACTTGTCGACTGATTACAGGTAGTATATTTACATGATGCTTATTGTGTTGCTCTTCAGGCCCCTGGACCAGGCACCTACAACACCACCGACCCCAGCACGTTCAAGAACAAGGCCCCTTTGTTCAGTATGACCAGCAGGAACATCATGCCAGGGGACACCACCAAGAAGCCAGGACCAGGAGCTCACTCACCACAGAAGGTAAGTGTTCATCTTCAACGTCATATAACGTATCTATCAGTGAAACATTGGTCCGGCATTCAGATTATGGGCAAAGAAAGATTAATAAACGATCTAACACCAGTATCAAATCCAAAGGTTGAAAAAAAGGCGAGCACTATTTGGCACAGGTTGCCATATAACATGAATGAAAATGTGGAGTGTGCATCTTATGGATCCATATCCTGACAAACCAGTCGTGTTGTTTTATTTGTAACCCCCCACTCAGCAATATCCCAGCTATAGGACCGCGGTCTCTTAACAATCAAGCCTTGAATCAACAACATGAGCATCGATCTTTGAAATTGGGAAAGATGTCTTGATGTAACCACGGAGGCGGTGTCAGTGACCCACCAGAATGCTTCCCAATTTCTGAACTCCAGTATTGTTTCAACAAGCCTCTTTTTTGAGGTCTTCCAGACAATATTTTAATGTTTCTTCTTCTTTCCTGTGAGTGGAAGATATATAACATGGAGTGTTTTCTTCCTAGGTGTGGATCCACAAGAAGAAGGAACCCGACTACTCCTTTGGAATCCGCCACAGCCAATACCTTACTCCACTCATCGTTGATGTTCAAGAATAGGTATCCACGGCAACCGACACAAGCAAATCTACATTGTTCAATGCAAACTACAAAGCATTCCACTTCAGGACAACTACCTTCCTCAATCACTATCTTTATATGGTACGGAGCAGCCATATACCATTGTTATGTATTATAGTTCAACGTGTCACGTTGTGTACATGTTGGAGAGACGTTGACAAAGCTGAGAGCATTGCTCAAGTCAGTTCCATTAGTACTGACATAAACGTGAATTCATATAAGGACTAACAGCTTCTACTAAGTTGTTTCGCAATTCTTTCGCGGTAGGAGACGAGACATAGGGGGACAACCTTCATCTGAAATTTTGCCGACCATATATTACTTATATGGTTGTTAATAGTATCATCATTTGAATGTTTTATGTTTTTGTACATTTTTATGTTTAACTTCATCTATGAATGTATATGTATAGCTTTGAGTTTTGAATTAAACATTTGAGAGATATATATTAATCATGTTATTAATCTGTTCATTAATTGAATTCAATTTCGACAAGCATAATATCACATATATTTGTGCAAATATCATGCTGCCAGTAGTGTAGAGCAATGTTCATGTCGCTGATCACTTGATTGTCTGCTTCGGAATTCTAATATCAACAGATCACCGTTATATAGCTGGAATAGTTCTGCGGTAAAAACACCCAAACATCCACTGGTAATATACCTGTGTGATGTCGATGACGATATTGTCATTGGTCTAATAGAAAGAGCATCTGCCCAGACAACGGACAGTGCTTAGTGGTCAGCATATGGGAAGGTCAACTCGATGTCTATTCACTCTGTGTGGGCTATCCATGTTTTTGGCATCAGTCTCGGCTAGCACCGGTACTGGTAGTGTCACACAAACACACACGCACACACACACGAAAAACACAAAACCACACACACAAAACACACAAAACAAAAAAATCCCAAAAACACATACAATCATAATACGCACACAAGATACAAAACAGTTAGTCACAAACCTGAACACATTATTTTCCTTGACATAATTTAATTAACTACAACATAAATATCATTCAGTTCTTCAATCTTTGGTCATAATACCCGCACTAGTCGAAGATACAGGAATAACAGCAATCATTCGTGTATGCACATTGGCTTAATGTCCAAGACTGTGCTACTGGATGAAGCAACTATATGCCAAGTATATGGTTACTTGAGACGACTGGTACTGTGTATTTGTGTATTCATTTGATATTAAATGTAAGCAGACAAGGATATAATTAATCTGTCGCTTCGTTGATCACCCTGTATTTGTCCAAACAGTAAACTGCTGCCTTCTGTGTACATTGAACCCATATTCCCTTGTTCTCTAATTCGGTCTCCAGGTTACCTTCCGGCGAATATGGGAGGATGGTTACTGCGCTGATAAATGATGAGAACTATGGACGTGGAAAAGTAAATATTGTTTACCGCTGTAGCTAATGGGTGAGATGAGGATGGACTGACTGACTGACTGAGTTTGGTTTTACGCCGCTTTTAGCAATATTCCAGCAACATCACGGCGGGGGACACCAGAAATGGGCTTCACACATTGTACCCATGTGGGGATTCGAACCCGGATCTTCGGCGTGACGAGCGAACGCTTTAACCACTAGGCTACCCCTTCCTCCCAGATGATGAGGATGGAGCTTGAAAGTTGATGTTTGACCATTCCGTAATGAAGACCAAAAGAATGTCTTTGTCACATGTCATCAATGCATGTGGTAAGTACACAGAGCAATTATGTCATTAATGAGTCAGTGAGGGGGATTGGCGCCGCTGTAAAACTCCAGCAATGTCTCGGCGGGGAACACCAGAAATCGTCTTCAGCCATTGCACTGTAATTAATTAATGAATAACACAAAGGAGTTTAACTGGGAAGGTAATACTTTGGAAACTGTTCATATATACTTGGGGTTATTTGCCAACGCCATAGTGGCTGTCACACTAGAATCGATTTCGGTTTCAAATATAAACCAGACATCGTCCTCAGATTTCACTGTAATTAATTAATAAAAGACACAAATGGGTTTAACTGGGAAGGTAATACTTTGGAAATGTCCATACATACTTGGGGGTATTCGCCAACGCCATAGTGGCTGTCACGAGAGAATCAATTTTGTTTTGAAATGTATACTATGTTTGATGATATATGTGCTGATACCGTTTGCAATAATGATGCAAGAACAGAAATCTGAAGGAAATAGTAAACCAACGCCACACCTGTTCTTTGAGAATATACACAGCTGTTTGTTTATCGTGAAATGTAGTAAAAGATAAGACACTCGTGGTTGATCTCCTGTGCTCGTAAATATACTGGAAAATAATTCCATGTATACTGATTTGTTACGATATCGATGGTTCATCTCCCATCTAACGACTTTCATAATTAATTTCTACAACATATACTATAATAGACAGTATTTATTTGTCACTTGGGCGATGGGGTAGCCAAGTGGTTAAAACGTTCACTCGTCACGCCGAAGGCCCGGATTCGATTCCCAACTTGGGTACAGTCGAACCCCGTTTATCCGGACAAGAGCGGCGTGAAACCAAACTCACTCACTCATACATCAAATGCAGACGTTCCAAAAGGTTGCATTACTTGTCAATATTTTAATGTTGATGGTACTCAGAACGGTGTATTGTCGAATCACCTTCACATGACGATGTTTTAAATATTAATAAATATATGCTGTGTTAGTTTTATACTTTATGAGTCATAACACGTATCGGTTTAGATTGTATTATGATTCAATCTGAGTCAAAAATCTGTTTATTTCATAAGGTTATTTATTACTACTCAAAAACATGACAAAGACAAACATGTTTCGCGAATATATATTTTAAGTGTCGACAATGCTACTGTTACTTACGGGTTGTTGGCGATCGTCTTTGTGTAAGTAGAGCCTATGTTTATAAGACCTGAGTCTTTGTGTAAGTAGAGCCTTTATTTAGCGGATACCGGCTCCCCAGGAGCGTGACCGGGGACCAGGGCCTCCTTTCACAAAGCACTAAGGTGATCGTAAGTCACTAAGGTAACCTTAGTGCAGTGTTAAAGAATGGGAGTCAAGGTTAACCTTAGTAAAGGTTGCTTCGTGAAAGGAGATCCAGGACAGCGTAACCCGGGTCCTGTCTGTCTCTACCACTCCGGCCATCCCCTCTTTTTGGCAATACAAGTACCAGCATAGGTTTTATACATGCTACTTATTTACATAAACAGGACGGACATGAGTAAAATGACTCTGTCGTGATGGACATTCATATGAATATAATGTATAATGAAGCTGGCGTTCGCCAAGTGTGCTAACCAGCTATTCCTTAATGCCAGTTGGCGGTAATCACACAAAGGACGGGCGTAAGTGCGCCATCCGTGATAGAAGATAAGGTTTCTCGGACAGATGAATAATTATACATATATAACTCTCTATATATATTATTCATTTATCATGTTGAGTGAGAAAGAGACATCTAGATTAGTTTCTCATATATATACTCTCCCAAAAAAGAAACGCATAATGAAAATAGCAATTTCATGTAGCAATGAATTAAAACGTGATTCATTTTACAAAAGGTTTTGCTCTGTTTATGAGTCCCATGGTGTTTATGTTTTGAAACATCACAACAAAACGTACCATCCGTAAAATACCCGTATTTAACAGCATGATTTTCAATTTCGGCGTGTAGTGTCACAGAATACACAATTCACATGCAATGCACGTGAAAGTTGGGGATCAGATAGTCTCAATGATGGGTATAAAAGGTTGATACTTGTCTGTCGATTATTCACTGTATTTGGAATATTGTTGACGAAAGCAAAATGCCACGTCTAAGTGAAGCCAACCGTCATATCGCCATTGGTTTGCTTGAAGCTGGCCAGTCTCAACATGCAGTTGCCCGACGCATGAATGTTCACCAAAGCACCATCGCGGCAGAATGCGGTAGCAGATGCCCCTCGTAGTGGGCGACCTCGAGCGACCACTGCAGCGCAGGATCGCTACATCCGGGTACATCACCTGCGTCATCGAACAGCTACGGCGACCAGTACCGCTCGACAAATACCCGGATTGAGGAGGCTATCTGCACAGACCGCCAGGAACAGGTGGAGAGAGGCTGGTTTACGTGCCAGAAGACCTTATTTTGGCCCTGTGCTTCGACAACAACATCGTCGACATCGAGTTCAATGGTGCACCAACGTACAGGCCTGGAACCTACCGAATTGGCGTAGAATCCGGTTCAGTGATGAATCACGATTTCTATTGGAACGACGCGATGGAAGAATGCGGGTGTACAGACATCGACGTGAACCGACGCTTGCGTTCCCCAGGTCGACAGATTCGGCCGGGAAAGTGTTATGATGTGGGGAGCGATCACCTGCCGTAGGAGAAGTGATTTGGTGATGATCCAGGGCAACCTGACAGCTCAACGGTACTGTGACGAAATCCTACGCCCACACCTCCTTCCAATCATTGATCGCCAGAGGGAGTTGTTTCAACAGGACAATGCCAGGCCCCACACAGCACGTCACAGTAGAGACTTCCTCCAGAACCACAACATCAGTGTGCTCCCCAGACCCTCAAGATCACCGGACTTAAACCCGATCGAACATCTGTGGGATGCCCTGGACAGACGGGTGCGACGCCGTAACCCTCAGCCCCAGACACTTCAGCAACTCGCACAGGCACTACAGGCAGAGTGGGCTGCTATTGGGCAACACGAGATTCTGAGACTTATTCGTTCGATGCCGAGGCGAATTATAATAGTTTCTAAATTTCATTTAAAACCGAACGCGTAGCGTGAGGTTTTAAATGAACAATTTAGAGCTATTATAATTTCGTTATATACCTCTGATTTTCCAACACAGTAGGTTTATCTCCATTCTACCATGACAATTTTATGAACAATTTCAGGTGGAGCTCTTTCTTTGGTTACGAGTCAATACGTGAAGCGGCCTCGCATTCCAATCTCAAGTGGTATCGCCCGAAACGGGTGTTTGGTGGCAAACCGTCAATGACTAACAAACTCCAGATTCAGTAATAACAAATCACGTTTTGTTTTTCAATGCATCAATCACCAATCATTAACTGATAAGTTGGAAAACATATATCAAATAAGTTTCAAAAGCTTGGTTCACATTTGAAAATTCCACCGTAGACCCTTTCCCCACCAGAATAGTGGCAGCAACCTCATGGCCTTGACCTTTCTCGAAGTCATTGTTTACATTTGGAAAGATGCGACAGGAGAGCCACTGACAGTTTGCGCAAGGTTAACCTGATTGTATGACTGAGATAGTCTTTGATATCTAATTACTGGTACTGGTACAAAATTTAAGAGTAGGGGCGCTTTTGCTGTAACGAGAAGTCCGTGTTGTACCGAATTTAGATACTGTTGAATTTTGCGCCCTGTCAACTTGACGATTTCACGCACCTCTACGTCTGCGTGCGACAGCTGTGGTGACTCTTACACACTCATGTGTGTACTTTGTGCTCAAATTCGATTCTACGGATATTATTTTCTACATTTTGGAAAGTGTTTTGTGACCTAGTGGCTTCAAAGTGTAGTGAATTCAAATTGAATCGGATTGGCTGGCATGTTCGCGAGTCTGTTGACAAAGAGCCAGATTTGTGGTGATATTTCCGAAAGGATGGATCAGGACACGAGGGTGTACCTCTGGCATAAACACGGTAAGGTAATTAATTATACTTTAATAGACTACTTTAGATCAAGCAGTGTAATGGATAAGAGGGATCATGACTAAGCTAAATAACTTTTTCAACGATATTATACATTTAGAAAAAAAAAATATGTTGGGCTAAACAGAACGGTTTGCAGATTCTGTAGATCTAATTGTGTTTTACTACCGCTAAATTTGAAACAGTACAAATTTCAAAATATCATTTTGTTTGAATTGATAACCCAACTGTTTATTTATGTGGACGGAAGGCATTAGAATCTAAAATTTCTTCGGCGTTCGATGTTAATGCATCCTCCGTTACCGGATCAAGATCAGTGGCGATATCGTTGACGAAAGCTGATAATAAATTTAACACGGAAATTTTGTAGCAGTCTATTGCTGATCTATTCTGACATAACATAGAATCAACGTAAACATATTTGTTTTTGCTGAATTTTTATTCGGAAAGCAGACGATGTTTTGATCTTGTTCGACTGAATATTTGTTTCCATGCTTTCGAAGTACTTTTGTATGTATAAACACCTATTGCTGTGATTTACGCAAGTAGTGAGTCGTGCCCGTCATCGCTAAATCCATCTTTAAAGACATATGTGTAATTTCCGACAGTAAAATCGCCGTAATTTATCGATGCATCGGTAGGTTGTTCGGTGTCCGCCATGTTAGTGGGCAGACAAAAATAGTGCATTACCGTAAACCATGTATGATTGCGCACGGAAAACAGAGACCTGTATAACGTGATTATATACCTCTGAATGACTTTAATTAACCAATCACAATCCAGTGTTTACTGAAGTCATGGTAGAATCCATCTGTGATTTTCTTGCCTATATGTAGTTTCATTATGAAATGTATATATGCATTGAAATGCGGTGAATACACGTGACACATGTGTAATGTTTTACTGTTAAACTGTTTTCAATCCATGTATATGTTGATAAACGCACACTGTAAACCATGAAAGTCGAGCCTTGCACGTTCTAACTCTGCTGGTCCAGATGGGACACTGTGAATCCCGTATACCAATAACTATTCAAAGATATACTATCAGTGACTGATAAACTACATTCACACAACAGAGCGTTAAATGAGCCTGATTAATAATAATAATAATAATAATAATATTTCCAGCTATATGCAGCTGCTCAATGGTGCTTTGCACGTTACAGTTCAATCACTAGATGAGAAAAGAAATGTTTTGAGTTTTCTCTTAAAAGTTGGGAGAGAGTCACTGTTCCTGATGTCAAGGGGGACCGCGTTCCACAGGGCGGGAGCTGCAACTGAGAAGGAACGATCTCCAGCCTTTGTTGAGGTTGATGGAAAAGACAGACATGCCTTTCAATTCGATGTGTGACATTATCGATTTAAGTGATCGTATGAGTTGGAATATGGACCAACATCTATAGGGATATTGGATATTTGTTATGGTTTAAAGTATCATCATTCTGCGATACAATTACACTATGTATTGGTGGAGGTGAGGTGAGGTGAAATTGGGTTTAACGTCGTGCTTGAGAATATTTCGCTCATATGACGACGTGCATGCGTGTGTATGTGTATGTGCGGCTGCTTGTACTAGCCCAGACTGAAGCTGGTTTAATAGTGCTAGCCCACTGAGATACCACGCCGCAGTGAAGCATGAATACCCCACTCAGACACATTATACTGACTCCGAGCCGACCAGTCCTTGTTGTACCCATTAATGCCGAGCGCCAGGCAGAGACCAACAAGTACCATATTTTAACGTGTTTTGGAATGACGCGACCGGGGATCGAACCCTCGACCTTCCGCTCTCCGGGCGGACGCTCTAACCACTACACCACGGAGGCGGGCATGTATTGGTGGAAACGTTACAATAGAAATGTTATTATTACTATCATGTTAGTGTTATGGTGGGTCTATGTAAAGACTCCAAAGAGACAGTTGGCCTGTACTAGGTGTTTAAACAAACTCTTCCCTAACGTCCAGGAATATTTTGTCGATTATCAAGCGTGCCAACGATATTCGTTATTGAGAACTAGCTTGTTATCGTACTTCGACAAACCGGGTTCGAATTGGTCTTCAGCAACCCCTGTTTGTTGTAACTTAGGCAAGAGGCGACTAATGGGTACCCGGTGGTAATATTCCAGCCATATGGCGGAGGTCTGTAAATAATCGAGTCTGGACCAGACAATCCATTGATCAACAGCATGAGCATCGATCTACGCAATTTGGATACAGTGACATGTGTCAACCAAGTCAGCGAGCCTGACCACCCGATCCCGCTAGACGCCTCTTACGACAAGCAAGGGCTACTGAAGATAAATCTAACCCGGATCTTCATGGATCACCACAAAAGGCACCTGCATTGGGGTATTAGATTATAGCGTTGGGTGCGATGCGATTACACTTTGCATTACTCGTAAGCAAATCCGCTTATCGAATATCTTCTACTTGACATAGATTTTATGATCGCATTGTATTTCAGAAGTACATTGTATTTTTGGTGGATTATATTGCCAATTCAAAAATGCGTTGGTCAATTTGACCACCAATAAAATATACACATAATTGTAGATATGTGTGAGGTGAGGTGACATTGGGTTTAACGTCGTGCTTGAGAATATTTTGCTCATATGACGACGTGCATGCGTGTGTATGTGTATGTGCAGCTGATTGTACTAGCCCAAACTGAAGCTTGTTTTATAGTTTTATAGTTTTATGGTTTTATAGTTTTATATTTTGGATAATTTGGGGTCAAACCCCACTCAGACACATTATACTGACTCCGAACCGACCAGTCCTTGTTGTACCCATTTATGCCGAGCGCCAGGCAGGGACCAACAAGTACCATATTTTAACGTCTTTTGGTATGACGCCATCGGGGAAGTAGATATGTGTAGTTACATAAGAATATAAAATTTAAGCTTAAACATATGACTTAATGAGGGCTACACATCACTATTTTAAGTAATGATTGCATTAAAGTGAATATGTAACCAGTTCTCATTACTTCATAAACAGATGAGAGTAATATTATGTGTGATCTGAACACCATTTCAGCTATAGCAGCTCGTACATCCTATCGCTTTGCATGTACTCTTGAGAACGAAGAATGTGCTGACTAGTCAAGATTGTTGGTCAGACCAATCTACCTGCAGCGGATCCGTTCACATTCAAGGGAAGCTAACACTCCACTATGAGAGACGATATAGGCCTGGGGCTCAGTATGCTTAAGCTTGAATGAGTAAAACATGCACGTCCAAGTATCGAACCTGAACGTTCACCTCATACTTCATACTTCTAGCAACGTTATAGTAAAGATACATGGATGCTGCTCATATGACGTTACACACTGTGGGTATTCCGGGTTCGAACCCGTCTCCTGCAGCCTGTAAATAATGCTTCATTGCACCACAAAGGTGTGGAGGGTTTTCACAATATTAATCACTAGTTTGGCAGTTCTAGATGAGATTATATACAGGTCGCGGTAATATAGATAGAATATTGATGGCTCAGGCGTTACAACATATAACCAAGTGAGTTCCGCAGGTGCATAAGTCATAAATGTATAAAATATGACTTTAAATATTTCTTCTTGTCAAAACTACTTTATCTGCACAAGATCTTTCGCTGTTCGACGGCTCTTCGAGTGTATAATTGAAACTAAGCTTACTCATAGGCGACGCATGACGGTAGCATCTATGTCATCAGTAGTATCATATAATCATCACATATATCTGTATCTGGAATATTACATATATTGGTACTCCTGGCTTATCAATATTCTATCTATGAGCGAAATATTCTCAAGCACGACGTTAAACCCAATTTCACCTCACCTCACCTCAATATTCTTCTATATTACCTGTATACATATTGTCACAATAAGTGGCTTTCGAAATTATTTTTAATTTTTAACATGTTTTTGTAGTTGATGCTAATTCTAGAGGTTTACATGAACACGATTTTAAAATAAGTACATGTACATCATTCACACTCATCCATACACACATTCACACCCACGTATAGTATTCATGCTGGATATTTTGGCTTTCGAAAAGTGTATAATTATATAAAAATAATTAAGCAATCTAGTTCTTATTTTACATTTTATTTGAATGCAGTGAAGATCAGTCAATCATATTATAACCCTGAACCACGGTCTGATGGCATGATGCCTCTAATCCTCATGAGTTATGCTGTTTTTCTTTTCGGCGTGAGATTTCCGTAGTTCGGTCACTTTGCTGTAGACGTATTTGGCCACTTCAACGTAGCCTCGTCTGGAACCAGCTTCTTCTTCCGCTTCAGTGTTGTAACCCGTGTTGCAGTTGATGTCGATGACGTATGGAACGCCATTAGCGTCATATATGTACTCAATCGCGCCGTTATCAAGGGCTGTCGATCTGAAGAAGTTGGTACAGTTCTCAATGAATGGGTCCTCCACATCGGGGAGAATTTTGAACCTGTCACGTGGTACCTCGCACGGGCAAAAGTTGGAGTTGAAACCATCACAAGCCGTAGCCTTGCTGGTATAGAGATACTTTTTGCCGACAAACTCCGCCCGGAAAAGTCCGCTGGTCAACGGAATGAAACCTTGGATGACGTACAGACCGGTTGTGGATGCGAGGGGTTCCGTGTTTTGTTCGAAATCAGCCAGGTTGTCGAACTTTCTCACGTCGAGACCTCTTCCACCTCGGTTTGGTTTTATAACAAATGCAGAGTCTCTCCCAAAGTTTTCTTCAATGAGTTGTGCATTTGGGTTGGATGTGAAAATTGTCTTTGGTACGTTAAGTCCACATTTTTTGGCCATGACGTATTGATAGGCTTTGCTGTCCTCAACGTCAATGGCCATCTCGCCGTTGACAACAATTCGGTTGTGATTTCTCAACCATTGAATTATGACTCTTGCTTGATCCAGAGAGAGGCGATGTCCCCTGATGTAAGAGGATGGGCTGCAGCGGTTGTAAAAGACAGCATTTTTGGGTGGCTCAGATGTCACTTCAAAGTCTATTTCGTCAGAGATCCACTGTTCCATTGTGACGTCATATTCTTTGAATTCTTCCTTCAGGAAGGAGAACCATTCTTTGTTGTCATGGAGGATGATGATTTTGTATTTCCCGTTGCTGGACATGTTCTTGTTTATCTGAAGTGTGGTAACCAATAACAATTAATATAAAATGCAAGCATTCGTTGGAAAGTCACATATCATGAACCTTAAAACCAGTTCTTCTTTCAAAAAATAAAAGGTATTAATTATCTTGAAAAGGTTTTCGACCTCCTACTCATGGCACTATTTTCCGAATCATTAGGTCCTTTGTCATCCATTTGTACGGTATTTCTGATAATGGGCTGTAACACGATCACATGCCAAGTTCTTTTACATGCATATAACTTTTACGTGCAAAACAAATTCAAGAGAGTATTTTCCTATTACGAAATATAAGATCAAAGTATGGTTTCTTATATATCATCGCTAGTAAACGATACATAGTGTTAGCAAACCCTGTCTATGTACATGTATATATATTCAAATATTATTCTGAGATCGATATTCTTTACTCGATTATATGAGATAAATTGAAAACGAGACAAACATATACTGTGCGAGGCACAATTATAGCTTTCCTTCTATAAAGTAGATAAGGAAACGATTGAGCATTGTTTTGACGTTAAAACATTCATTGTTCTGCAACAGAATCGGAGCTTAACACATAAAATAATGGGAATAACGGTCCCAGTCGTTTTCTGCCAAGGATATATTGTGGTACATGCTTTTACTACATCAGGAACCACAACGTCTTAACCTACAATTGTGCACACCAGTATTTCAAAATATCTTCCTAAAAATATTATGTAAGGCAACAGTTTTGGGGAAAATATTTAGAAATGTTTCAGAGGTCGTTTATGTGATTTGAAACTTCAAATTCACAAAACCATCATCTCCCTTTGTCAACATTATGTGTTTTGTTAAAATAGGATTAACACATTCAGATGAGCTAGATATTCAAGTTTCAAAATTTCACGTAAGTTATTGCGATAGACTTTTCCAAAACTGGCTACAACGTGGAATAAAGTTACTACAGATATTCACAGCTGTGCCAATTCCTACCTGATTGTGGTCAAAGTCTTGCTCCAATCCTAAGCCTTGTTCCGACTAGACCGTTCCTTGGGAATAAATATTTCGTAGGAGTATTCTGCTTATATATTGATGAATGTAAAGATAACATTATACAAGCTAGCATGACTCAGCATGGGCTTGTTTAAATCACTTCATGGACACGGAGGTCCCGAGGATTTTCCCTGGGTCAGTTCAGAGGCGTATAGTGACCCACTTCGCAATCATATACATGTTGTCGTAGACAGCATCACGTGATAGCAGCGTGGGACATAACCACTGCCATCTGTCAACAGTGTACTGGCATTCATGAGTGTCGACAACATTTCTCAAAGAAAATCAATTTCGTCCACTGTAATTGTGAGATATCATGTGGTATATTATTGAACTCGTGTTAAATTTTTGTATGACATGTATATTAATATAGTAATATACAAATACAGATTGATGCCGAATTTAAAGTCTACAGTGCCCGCTGTATGTGGTGCAGTTTTCACAAGACAACAACATACGAGCGAGTTAAAAATGACATTTAATCATATCGTTTCATGTCGAGTTTAAGCACCGCTCATATGTCGTTTTGTATTGATCATACACAAACCAAGAACAAAATGACTTAAAGAACATGGTTCAATACTTATACTTACATTGACTGTAATTGTGAGATTTCATATGACACGTTATTGAACTTGTGAAGAGTTTACATTTTTGTATAACATGTATATATATATATAGTAACATTCAGATTGATGCCGAATTCGAATCGTACAATACCTGCTTTATGTGGTTCAGTTTTCACAAGACAACAACATACGGGCGAATTAAAAATGACATTCAATCATATCGTTTCATGTCGAGTTTAAAAACTGCTCAACTGCTCACACGTCTTTTAGTATTGATCATACTCAAACCAACAACAAACTGTCTTAAAGAACATGGTTCAATACTTATGGTAAAGATGATACTGGCTGTAACAGATGTGACGGCGTCAAGGTCAAGTCCAGTGTGACCACCATCCGCCTGTTTCGTGGTGCTAAGCTGAATGGGTACGAGAGATAATTAGTGACACGGCTTTGTATACATTACATACGTACGGCGATACTGTGGATATTGTATTACTCTACCGTACGTGGCGTATATGATAATGAGAATATTTATGACGCGCCTTTTCCAGCCTAGATATGCTGCTCAAAGCGCACAATCTGATCAGTATTACTCCGGATAACCCAAGCTGCCTGTTTGGCGCTAGAAGGTTAATAGTCTCACCACTTATTTCACCGGGTACCCATTTTCTGCTGGGGGAACAGAGGCAATTTTGAACAAACTCACTTGTGGTGAGACCACATGTGTCACATGTGCTTCGTTGTGGGGCAGGACTGAGTAATTGTCGTAAATGAATCAGCTTGTATAACCCCACAACGACCGGTACCGTGTTATGGCGTTTGGATATCAACAAAACAACCCAAGTATTAAGACACCAAAAATGTATTGTGGCCTTCACCACATATACTCATGCCAATAATGGTTGTTACCCCGTTCAATTTTATTAATAGGCTGGGGGTGGGGGTGGGGTGGGGTGGGTTTGACAACCATTATTGGCATGAGTATATTAGTAAAAAAACATACGTGAATCGCCCCTTGCTACATCTATCCAGGTGAGATTAGCAGTGGATGAAATACATAAAATAAACATGGAACACGTTTGGTGAATCGTGGAAAGCAACGGATTAATGCAATACAAAGCAATACAAGTAGGTCATGTTAATGTTTGAATAATTTCAGTTAAAAGAGTAAGTGAGTTAAACTTTAACCTCGCATCGGCAAGATTGCAGCCATATAGCGATGAAAACAATTTGAATAATATTTAAAGCCTGTCTACAAGGGCAGTGAAACAGCTTGTTTTGTATCACAGTTTATACAGATCATTAGCTGACTGAGAGCACTAGATAGTACAGTGGATTCCCTCTAAACCGGCATCGTTCGGGACCGGTGAAAACTGTCGGTTTAGAGTGTGAGACAATGCTCATGCTAAATTAAGATGATCTCTATGTCAATGTCAACGGATCAGAACAAGCACTTGACCGGTGATTTCACAATCTATGAATTCATTGAACAAGTAATTAACAGATAATCCTATTACGCCTTGGAAGGCCACCTCTCGCTCAAGCGTGTTGATTGCTAAACATACACCATGAGTTGGCTGATGCAATCTTTTGTAAGGTTAAATGTCGGTTCAGAGAGAGTCAATTGTCACTAAAACATTGAGTTTTTTGACCGGATTTGAGTGCCGGAATTCGGAATAGAGGGATGTCGCATTAAAGGGAGTTTCTAATAATGATATTATATAGGGACACATTCGGGACCAAATAAATATGTCGGTTTACAGGGAATGTTGGATTAGAGGGGTGTCGGTTTAGAGGGAGTCCACTGTACTACTGTCATGTTGACATAGTATGTCCAGCATCTAGCTCTAGCTGGTTCAGTCTGTACACAAGTCGTTCTGTTTGTACATGAGGGAGATAAGTGGTGAGCTATGTGATACGGGTATCATAAACAATCAGTGAAGTTTGGATCTATGTACGTCCAAGGCAAGACCTCGGGTCACAGCTGGGATAGGTCACGTATTTAGGTCATGTAGATAATCAGCACTTACTGTTTACTCTCAATCGGATTTATACATGTTTGGCTTCTTGTGCCAATCCATATTCATGTTATGTTTATGTTTCATGAATAAAATATATTTATAAAAAATACATGTTTGGGTTTTTTATCGACAACATTATGAAACCTTTAGTTTTTACTTTGTATGATATATATCGGCATTTGTGAACAATGTCCTTGACATTCATCTGGAATATAATGTGATTGATTTGTTTGAAACTGGCTTGTTTATCATATTTAATAATGTACGCATAACTAGAGATTTTACGAACTTATCTGTCTGTCAGTATGATCACACCGAATATACGCTCGGCTAGAGATATATTGCTCAAAGTTGGTGCCGTTTTAATGATATACAACAATAAGACAACAAACAAACATTGAAACAATTTGGTATGTAATGATCACAGAGGACATACATTAGCATCCAGAGGACCCGATGTTACAGGTAGCCTCGAAACGTTTTGGTTGAAGTTCGCATCACTTTGGGTATGAAGACATTCATTGTTGTATATTTTACGCAGTGTATGTGGGTTGTTCGTTGTAGGTTATACCCAGACTGAGTAAAATGTGTGTGTGTGTGTGTGTGTGTTGTTGTTGTTTTTGTTTTTTTGTGCGTGTGCGCATGCGTGCATGTGAAGGAACTGCCATCAGACTATTAGCGACTATCATTGGAAAGCTGTTATTTAGTGCTTATTTGGTGTCGTTAATTCTTTAATCTGCTGTTCTGTGCTATGCTGTGTTCCCGTGCCGTAAATTTAATTGAGTGAGTTTTGACAAAACAATCACTGACATCATAAACAGAGCAACAACAGCGTTTGATACTCGCTGCTTGATCCCCAGAAACTGCTACAGCGGCTATCAGATGAGTGTGAAATTGGAGAGACCGTTTTGTCTTGGTTTCGGCCCTATGTGACTGACAGAAAACAGTCAGAAGTCATCAAGACGTCTCATTCCTCCACTGTCACAGTTGACTACGGAGTACCGCAGGGTTCTGTGCTGGGATCGTTACTTTTCACCCTGTATACCAGGCAGCTAGAGCAGGTTATCAGCAACCACCAGGTACTGCATCATCTATATGCTGACGACACCCAGATTGTTGACAGCTTTCTCCCAGCCAGTGGCACATCACCATTGACCAATCTTGAGGACTGCTGCTCTTAAGTAAAGTCATGAATGAATGACAATATGCTTAAACTAAATGAGGACAAGACAGAGGCTTTGCTTTTAGGTCCTAAAGCCCGTGTGTCAAAGGTGAACATCAGCCACCTCACTATTGGGGAAACAGATTTACTTCTCAACTTCTGTAAAGACAAGACAATTGATTTGTAACCCAGTCACACAACACGAAGGAACAGCATTTCTTACATTTAACCATGTTAGGAAATAAACGTATCATCTGAGGCTTATGTGACCAAAGTTTGAAATATGGCCAAATTTGTATTTGTCACGCGGGACATGAAACAAAAACGCATCTGAGTGACTATGAACAAAGATGCCTCTGGTGTGTCCAAATGATCATAGAATTCATAATATCATACTGATAGAATGTGAACAGATGGTTTGTTCGTTTCTTGTTTAACACCGCACTCAGCAATATTCCAGCTACACGTATAAGACGGCGGCCTGGGACGAGACAGATCTTCACGGGTCTCTGAAAAAATTTAAAATGCTGTTCATTGATGGCACAAGTTTTGATACCTTTGAAAACATGCATGACTTGTTTTTAGATTTATCCTATATCTCACCTAAAGTCTCGGTCATAGATGAACGGGTTATAATCATATTGACAAACAAACCCAGCATTTATTTCAATGGTTCGGTACTACAACTGCATTATATTGACAATACTAATCCGTTTGCATGCAGCATCCACGGTGAAGTAAAGGAGGGGAAAGTCACATAGAAACTTAATACCCAAAAAAACATCATTCAAATGGGTTTTTGTACGTACACACACTTTGAGGATAGTGTGCACCTACATAAACAGTGAATGGGAAACATGTCAGTTAACTGTGTTTACCATACATGACCCATTCGTATTGTAAAAGCTGATTTCATGACGTTCGGAACAGTATTGGTATTAATGTAAATGCAATCAGCCATGTCAGACCACATAGCAACTCATCCCAATCACCAAATCAACATGACTGACTTCACCATCCTCGTTACAAACCAATCAGACTTTACCAAACGTAAGATAGCTGAAGGAATTAACATCAAACGATACCGACCACTGATTAATAGAGATCATGCAGGCTACTTTATCCCCACAGCATACGATGAGCTCATCCATCAACCCTAGCCGCTTGTGTAAACATTACTGGCAAACACTACTGGCCTCTACTGGCTTCCATTTGTATCCCCGTTGTCCTCTGCTACCCTTTATTCACTATCATCATATTGTTAATCGTGTATACATTCTATGCTCTGTGTATCATTGGCTTCCACAGGCCTCTATTTATTACGAGGGAGGGGTGCAAAGAGAGGAACAGCCAGGTGTACGTGGAGAACGTGCACAAGTGCCGACAATGTTAATGAACATTACCTGTGCTGTGCTGTCTCCATCCTTTCTCGCACACCTGGCTGTTCCTCTTTTTGCATCCCTCACTCGTAACAAATAGTGAACTGTGTCAAAATTTTAATGATAGTTTGAAAACAATTTTTTTTTATTTTTAGGACATAAATTCTGCAAAAGACTCACAGAGTTGGCCTGATGGTTTGATTATTATCAGTGTTTCACTGAGACATATATGTTTAGCAGTTTTCGAGTTAGATTGCAATTCATAGGTCCGATTTTTAGCCAAACGGACTATATCATCGATATCCATCAAGACAGAAATTTGTAACTCTTATGTCAACAGGAAATAGCAAAATCTTAGAAGGATTAGCCATCTTTCTGACATGCTGTAGTCATATGTTGTAAACCACGCATCACCATGCACTGTCACTAATTGTACCTGGGCCAGGGGGTGGGGGGTTGGGCACCAGCATTGAACTGTCTGTCTTTTATACCATTTAGACCGTTTTCAATTTCAAACATTATTCCAAACGTTAAAAGTAAAACGTTGCCATTAATTACTACTAATTGATGAAGAACCATTACGCCAGAAACGTACTGGTTTAAATGCAAAACATTAAGTATCTAATTTCACGGACAACTCAAAGATAGTCCTGGATAATATGTAAATAAACTGTTTGCTTCTACTATAACGTTCATAAAAATGTGTAGGCCGCCGTCTTAGTAACATCTAATGATACATACATAAGACTAACACTTAACATGGTACATGGCACCATGAACATCGATCTTCGCAAGTGAGATGGCATTCACCAAACAATGAGTCTGACCACCATTTTCCGTTAGTTTCCTCTTACGACAACTGAGTTGCCGAAGAGAAACCTAACCCTAATTTGTGTTCGAGTCCAACATATTTGTGGACCTGTGAGAAACGTTAATGAATATATGTAATTGTCAGTCTCACGATATGGGTTGTAGACAATCCCAAGTACAATTATAGACAGTTAGGTTAACACAAAGTATGTCGCCATTATCGACTGGTCACTGCATAAGTTAGACCATATAGCGGGAATTATTACATGTAATCACTATCAGGTATTCAATACATGCACACAGATTGGTACAGACATTGGCAGATGTGTTAGAAATAGGTTTTACGCGGAAAACCTTATATTCACCTTATACGTATTGACAGAAGTGGATGGTTTCTAGGTTTCAGTATGTCGCGTGATTGTGTTGTTAATCGAGCGTAGTTAGTAAACCGTCAATATTTCGCGCATCATGGAATTTGCTCACGTGAAGCACTGGCTTCAACAGCTGATGTACGTCAACAAAACAAGTTTGTTAAATATTGACAGTAACGGGTGACCTCGCGTACATGACCATTACTAGCTAGCTGTCGTTCCTTGGATGACTAGTCGACTCAAAATGCACCGAAAGTTCAGAGCACGTCCATATTAATCCCTTTTCAGCATCAACTGGGTCTGAATGTCATTCCAGATCCAGGTTTACTGGGTGTATCATTCATTTGAAGTGAATGGAGCCGCAGTTTCGTAACGTTGGTAACGTCAAGCGACGTAAACCCGATTGGACTTTTTAGGACGGATGACGTCACGGCAAAAACAAATCATGGCACGCTCCTAGAATATATTTTAGCATAAAATCCCGATTGGAACTTATAGGATGGATGACGTCACGGCAAAAACAAATCACGGCATGCTCCTAGCATATATTTTAGCATTATCCCTTTCCTTTCCACTTTTTGTCTGTTTTCCTGGTGGGGCGGAGGGGTAGCCTTGGTTTAAGGGTTCGCTCGTCACTCCAAAGACCCGGGTTCGATTCCTCACATGGGTACAATGTATGAAGCTGAGTTCTTGCATATCCCGCGCCGTGATATTGCTGTAATATTGCTGAAAGCGGCATGCAACTAAACTCACTCACTCACTTACTCACTCCTTTTCTGGTTATGTAATTATTAAGTTCTTCAACTTGCAGGTTAAAGAACAAAGAAAACAAGCACGAGGAAAAATACTGTTCATTTTATCACACTGCAATTCATGCAGATGCTTTCAAAACGCTGAAACTCAAGAAATGTTTCATAAGGATTTGTATCTCCGCAAGCTCGTGCGTTTAGTTCATTCCTGCCCTCATAATTATGAACTTCTAATATGAATATCTTTTTCGTAATTCATTTGTCTTTTGATACAAAGATGAGTATGAGTGGAATCTCTGGGCTCCAAGCATATATTTTGACATATAGCTTACAATAAATATCGTTTCATTTCAAAGACTAACCAACCTTTTGATTCATACAGTAAAGTCAAATTGTCATTGTATCCAAATTGCGTAGATCGATGCTGTGGATAACTGGATTGTCTGTTTCAGACTCGATTATATACAGACTGCTGCCATGTAGCTGGAATACTGCTGAGTGCGGCGTTAAACAACGAACCAGCCAGCCTATGTGTGGTTAACATTCACATTTTCCCAGCATCCTCTCTGAGACCTGTTGCTGAAGCTTTAAATCATGGAGGCTTATGCGTGTCAAGATCACAGTTAGCATTATGTATTAAGTAGTGAACGGTTGTCCGTGTCGTAGATATTTGGTTTGGTATGAGAGACCATTTTATTACCCACGTGGTCAAACGTATGGGTAGTTGCATACTAATCTCGTACGTCACACGAGTGTCGTATCGCGTTGACCTGTGCCGCAACGACTTGACCTGACATTCTAACGATTTGATTGGATAACCGATGACCTCTCAATTAGGTCACGCTGTAACGGAACTACTTTCTCATTCATAACAACACGTGAACACATTCATTCTACAACTTATAGTACACGTTATAATAGTTCAGGGCAAACGTGTACTTTATTACACTATACATAGATATAGAGCGAACTGTATATCTTTAATACTTAACGACGATAAATCAATGGCAGAAAACAAATAGAAAAGTGACGGTGTCGGTGACCTAAATTAACAAGGCTAACTGAGGCGCTGTTCTATTGACGTGACTCCCCGTGACCTTCCTACTCGTTTCGTATAATACGTATGTGATGAGACCTGTAGTAATCTCTGTGTATGTATCTGTGGAGTAAACTTGGAGACCTGTCACGTCGTGTAATATAGCTTGAGGGTATAATATGAACTGATTTAAAAGGTGAGAGTTTGCATTTAGTTTGAAATTATATACTAGCCACATAAAGAAACTGTGCACACAGAGAATTCCTTCAGAACTGGAATACAACACAGAAAAGACGAAATGATGATCTCGACACTTGATAAGCTGAAGTATCGGGCCACAACAACATGTCGTCTGGAACCTGTGTCTGAGATGAGTCTCCCGAATCCATCTGTCCTGTCTTGGCGTCGTTACTCGGGGACGCCCAGAACGTGGGTGGTCGGCGACGCCATTACTGTTTCCATAACGCCTGACCAATGCAGATATCCTGTTACGATGGCATTGGAAATCTGCTGCCACCTGTTGTTGGCTCATGCCTGCTCGAATCATTTCAATGGCTTCATGACTCATGACTTTGAGCAGATGTTAATCTTGGCATGATGTGCATGTGATTTCTCATGTGAATTTGTGAACGTTTGAATGACCAAAGATCAAGCTTTCGACAGTGACAGCAATTTCTGAGTTTCACATGTTGTGTGCAGGTGCACAGGATGTACGTGCAGTAGCACATTACAAGTCCATAGGCCACCATCAATGACGTCACGTCGCCTGGCACCTTCATGAGCGTTTGATTGTCTCCAATACTTGCTATGTTCACACCTTTATTTATGTATGAAGACACTGCCTGAATATCATTATATTTTCTGTGTGCACAGTTTCTTTATGTGGCCAGTATATGTGCGTGTCAGGCTGCTTGTTACTCCCGTATCTTCGACTGGTGTGGGTATTATTGTATAGAATATGTCACTGGAATATGTATACGTAGATTCAATATTAAAGTATTCACATTAAAGTATGTAATGATTAAGTCGGGTGAAATATATTTAATATTATCGTTGTAGAGATATGATGGCAATGCCATTTATGTAAAATCATGCTATAATGTCACCGATGTGGTATACTGGAGTGTTAATGCTATTCTCTTATCAGGCCACTTGTACTGTACAGTTGTAGTAACGCAGCCATAAGGAGGCTCTGTGAACTTGTCCTGTGTGTCTGAAAAGTATAACTATGAAGATGTCCATCTGGTACGTGTAAGGTCACTGAGCACATAGTGTGTTTTTGTATCTAGTGTCCGGAATAGTTGATTACCAGTGGGTAAGGCTGCCCCAAGAGGAATCGAACCCTACATTCCGCCCAATGGTTTTGGACTGTCTGACATGTCAGGTTTTCACGTATGACAATGTATGTTGTTTATTAATAATAGCATTTTTTACTAATGATTCTAAACGCACTAAATGATGAATGGTACTTTTTATGCATGTCAATAAGTAGATTGTTGGTTCCCAAGTACAAAAAGAATCAATTATTGACAATGCGTTCCAAGGTTTTATAAACGCAGCTTGTTAGTGAATTTATCGATAATTTGAAGGATCGGCTTAGGTTTAGGTTTAGGTAATATGGCAATTAGAGCATCATGCCACGAAGATGGAAATTTCCCCGACGTGCAAATGTCATGAACAATATGTAAAATGGTCTCCAAATGCTAAGTGCTGCCTGAGTGAATACTGACTGACTGACTGACTGAGTTTAGTTTTACGCCGCTTTTAGCAATATTCCAGCAATATCACGGCGGGGGACACCAGAAATGGGCTTAACACATTGTGCCCATGTGGGGAATCGAACCCGGGCCTTCGGCGTGACGAGCCAACGCTTTAACCGCTAGGCTACCCCACCGCCCCAGAGTGAATACTGACTGAACGTAAGTATCCTGTATTTAAGCGGACAAATGTGTGACTATCTCGTGTGATTAATGATAATTTGAGCATATAAAACCGTTCAAATTCATAGCCCTGTTATCCGGAATGATACACAAGATTCCAAGGCATGAAAACGTTTGGAAATATACAAATTTAGAAATGTTTACCCATAACGGAAATGTCCATATTTCCAGCCCTACTACACTTTGAAAATATTAAGAATTTTCAGCACCTATAACAATTAAAAATAATGTTTTTGAAATACTCTATGATGAGATGAAGAGTATATGTATCAACGGTTGTAATCATGCTTGGACATGTCTGCAAATCCTGTCTTAGCATACATGAAAAAGGTGCTTGTACATACGGCAGTATGCGATGAGCATATGTTTCATTGATGTATATTCGTATGAAATAAGCGCCCAACGTTCGGAAATATCATGAAACGTACGCAAATACGGTTATGGCATGTAAGGATGCCATATTTGCGTTTGTTTCCAAAGTGTATAATTCGTCTTTTTGTCCGTTGTCAGCGACATTGTTCTCCCGACCCCGTTAGTTATCCTTTCAGTACATTCTCAAAGTAATCTTTATAATCCGTCTTTATAGCTAATCATATCATATATGACAACGAATGGGATAGAATAAAATTGGTTGCTATCGAATTTCGCCAACAGAAGCAACAAACAGACATGGCTGACCGATATCTGTTGTACTGCAAGTTCTCCATTAGTTGTACTAAATAAAACTTTCAAAAGTAGCTATACACCGGTATTTTAACGCCGTTCTGCATGTTCTGAAAGAATTGTCCGGGAGGTGTCCTTCACCTCCCTGACAGAACAAGTAACATGTTTATGGTGAATGTCCATAGCCCAAGAAATAGCAGTCCTACAATAACCTGAAAACTCATTCTCCAATTTCAGCGATTCTGCGATAATCCGGTACCTCTCCTCCCGGACCATTATGGAATGGGCTTCGATTATCGAAACATTTGTTTATCCGGATAATTCACAATCGACATATTGTTGAGTGAGTGAGTGAGTTCAGTTTTACGCCGCACATAGAAATATTCCAGTTGTATGGCGGCGGTCTGTAAATAATCTAGGCTGGATCAGACAATCCAGTGATCAACAGCATGAGCATCGATCTGCGCAATGGGGAACCGATGATCAAGTCAAAACATTGATTACAGAACAGTCTCGTTTCCTGTTGACTGGGTTCCGTCCTATTGTGCAACTTAGTACAATAACTAGTCCAGAATTTTGAGACCAATTCTTTTAACTGGATACATACATATTAATCAGTATTATTTGATACATCTAAGCACTTGTATATTGCAACACTATGCTCCTTCTAATCCTTGCAAACACGTCGTTCAGCGTGCTCTGTCGTACAGCGAGCCCTGACTAAAATCGTGGTAATCTCAAAACGAGGCTCCGCCGCTAGAAAAGTTTGGCGGAATTGATATTATATCAATCACATTGTGCGTTACAGAACTACCCTGAATAAGCGCAAAAGCCACATAACAGGTGTAACCAGTGAGCCAGATGCATTGTGAATCATTGTGACGGATCTGCTGAAAAGTAGGTCATTGTCTGAATAGGTTAATGAGACTCAGGTTTCGGTTTGCGTGTCAACCCAGTCAGCGAACCTGACCACCCGATCCTGTTAGCCGCCTCTTACGACAAGCATGGGTTACTGAAGGTTCATTCTAGCCCGGACCTTCACGGGTCACACACTGTTTGGATTAGCGAGGTGTAACTGTAAATCTGATACTGTTTGGATATATAGAATATATGGATTTTTCCGTATTTAGTAATTACTATGGCATTTATGTCAGCATGTATGTCTTTACAGTTACCTTTTGATATTTTGAATGCAGAATCTCATAAGTCGGTCCAGGGTAGTATGTCTCATAGTCCCTGAACTATATTATTTTCCCTGCTGCCTAGCCCTCACTGCAATGTTAAAGCCCCAAATGAAGCAAGTCTAGATTTCCTCACTCTGAATCTCTGGTCTCCCTGGGGCTCCTTTTCAATTTAAGTGGGTCTATTTGTCTCAATCCAAATTATATGTATTCAGAGACTAAGCCTTAGTCTAGTCCAGGGGCAGCTACTGTGTAAAACCTTTTCCGTGAACGTGACATTCAGATCCACTCGGCTATTCCGTTACCAGCGTAATATCTAGGGGAAGACTGTAAACCACAAATGGATACCTTTCATGCTCGCGGATTATCGTTCAGAGAAGAGGATGGGAGAAATATTCGTTTTCTGGTTAAGCCACATTCGGTACACTTTGAGTGAGTGAGTATAGTTTTACGTCGCAATCAGCAGTATTCCAGCTATATGGCGGCGGTCTGTAAATAATCGAGTCTGGACCAGACAATCCAGTGATCAACAGCATGAGCATCGATCTGCGCAATGGGGAACCGATGACATGTGTCAACCAAGTCAGCGAGCCTGACCACCCGATCCCGTTAGTCGCCTCTTACGACAAGCATAGTCGCCTTTTGTGGCAAGCATGGGTTGCTGAAAACCTATTCTACCCGGATCTTCACGGGTCGGGTACACTTTGATATCGAGCAACATATGGTTAAGGGCCTCGAGTTCAGTGAGCATACGACACTCACATAGTTCATTCAGTGTGGTCAGATAATCAATAAATTGTTTGTACTTTTAATGCTTCAACCTGGCAGTATGAACATGACAAGTACGTATTCAATGTAAAATCAACATAGGTGTTGGTTAACGATGTATTGAATTATCGACCTGTCGATGCATCTAAATTGTATGTGTACTGACCTAAATACATCAATACTTCACACAGACCCATGCTAGACGATCAGTGTTGACAGACTGAACAAAACGAAAAAATCATTTACCTTATTTGTTTTAGATAATTCATTTTTATCCAAAGTACACATATCGGTATCGATTGGAAAAACATTCCTTGTTAGATCTGAGACAATAACCAGAGATAACGTTCCAAGGACATTGTTGTACCTCGGACGTGGCCGAAGTGTTTGTGTTGTTCATGATGCTGCATAACGAGAGATTGGAGGGCAGTACGTGTATTTATCGAACTATCGCAATAGTTGTAACAGTGAGTCAGTTTAGTTTTACGCCGCACTCAGCAATATTCCAGCTATATGGCGGCGGTCTGTAAATAATCGAGTCTAGACCAGACACTCCAGTGATCAACAGCATGAGCATCGATCTGCGCAACTAGGAACCGATGACATGTGTCAACAAAGTCAGCGAGCCTGACAACCCGATCCCGTCAATCGCCTCTTACGACAAGCATGGGTTACTGAAGATCAATATTCTAACCCGGCCCTTCACGGGTCTGTAGTTGTAACAATGCACACTAGTGTTGTAACAACTGCACTACTAAAAGCGTCACAACTAGTATTGGTGAAATGGTATTTAACGTCGTGTTAAAAAGTGCATGCGTGCGTTCGTGCGTGTGTATGTGCGCGTGTGTATATACATACGGATGTATCAGAAAAAAATAGATGAATTGTATATACATTATGGACTAACATTTTATATGCCTAATTCTGCAATTTGTTTTGAGAAATATCTGCCAGCTTTTACCCAAATCCCACCCTGTTCCAAACAAAAAGGGATAAGATCACTCTACAGCCACCTTCCAATCAAAGGGTTTACATTAGGGGTAGCTGGGTAGCCAAGTCGTATATCGTACGCTCGTCACACATAAAAAAGGCCGGAGTGGCGACGGGGAAGCCTAGTGATTAAAGATTTGGCTCGTCACGCCGAAGACCAGGTTTCAATTCCCCACATGAGTACAATGTGTGAAGCCCCATTTCTGGTGTCCCCCACTGTGATATTGCTAGAAGTGGTGTTAAAAAATCTAAACACACTCACTTAATCACTAAACAAGGCTTGATTCTGTGTAGTGGTACTCTGTGAGAAACCAATTCTATCCCGCCGTAATGTGCCCTGGATTCTTGCCAAAATGGCGAATCACAATCACCATTACCCCCAAGTTCGTTCCCTAATGGAGAGTCCAAGTTATCCTTAAATACACAACAAAAAGATAGACATCAACATTGGCCTACATGACATAGTGTAAGCCCAATGTCGGTATATGGGTTACCTATTGACTCTCTCTGGACATTGCACAATGGATTGAGGTCAAGTACACACTGTCCGCTCTACAATACTGAAAGAGTCATTTTAGCGGCCCAGTGTAAACCATGCCTGAAGTCTTAATGTATGCTAAATAATAAATCAAGGTTCTTTAAAGATGAAAATGTACGTGATATTCATGTTTACACTGAGTGGTGACAAACAAGCGTGAACAATGGATTGCTTCTTTCTTCGTCAGGCTTTGATTTGTTGATTGATGATGTCAACAAGTACATCCGCATCTCCAATAGAGTATCGTATAAACGCGTAATTCTCTGTGGCGCCTAAAATCCTACCATTTCTTTGATTTGATTCCGTCTCTTGTGACATTCTACTGAGTTGATCTGTTAAACGATATTGATAGTGCAACAAATAACGGGATCGTCAACGAGTGCGAATATGGTTTTACAGCTTTTAGCAATATTCCAGTGGGGGACACCAGAAATGGGCTGCACATATTTACCCATGTGTGGAATCGGACCATGGTCTTCAGGGTGACGAGTGAACGCTTTAACCACTAGGCTACCCCACCGTCCCCAAAGTACTGATTGACCACATTGCACTATACATTGTTAACCAGGCCTACCAAAGAAAACTTTCCCACTGTGCAGAAAAGTGCAGAAAAGTCCACATTAATCGTGGAAATAGCAACATAAACATAATACCTCGCTACTGTAACAGTAAAAACGGCAACTTTAAATCGCTAAAACCGGATAAAAAAACGAAGGGCCTGCAACTTCGATTTTACCGCATGCGCACATGGAAGAGGAAGTCTCGATCGCATGTTGACATTTTCCAGCTTGGACAAAAGTTACATTCCCTTTTCAAAGTATTTCTGTTTTGCTATTTGGCATTTATCACCGTGATACATCTGTGCACACTTGTTTAATTTGCTTTCCATTCGTATGAAAAGATTGACAACAATTATTTCGACATATTCAATTCTTTTTCTAGGCGAGGCAATTCACGGTTGCTCGGAAATAGTTTTCCAGGTCAGATCTTAACGCGCATGCGCAGTAGAGGTCAAAGTTCGCTGATATAAAAATGTTGCGGTTTTATAGTCTTTCGTTGTCGTTTTTACTGTTTCAGTAGCGAGGTAATATTATGTTTATGTTGCTATTTCCACAACATAAACACAGTGGGAAAGTTTTCTTTGGTAGGCCTGTTAACGTAACAATTAGAAATTAGGTGATTGAGTGAATATGGTTTTATACCGGCAATATTGGCAATATTCCACCATCATCACGACGGATGGCACCAGAAATGGTTTGACAGTGTATATTCCACATGGGCAGGCCCAGGCCTTACCAACTGCCTCCATTTACACCAGCTAGCAGATGACACAAAAGTAGGCACTATCCAGCAATTGTAAACAGCAAATAGCATATTCAGTAAGCACGTGTTATATGTATGCACAGTACGGCCATATTTGGAAACCACCTACTGATACCCGTGTAGATCCGGGTTAGAATTGGTCTTCCTAACCCATGCTTGTCGTAAAAGGCGACTAACGGGATCGGATAGTCAGGCTCGCTGACTTGGTTGACATTGTATCTCAGCTGCGTAGATTTATGATCATGCCGTTGATCACTTGGCTGTCTGGTCCAGACTCGATTATCTGCTCACTCGCTTTAAACAACAAACTTGTGTATACAACCAACTACAGTAATAGGCCAATACACTTGTTCGCTTTGCTATTCCTTTCCGTTGTCCCGGCTCACTAACTACGATGAGATACCAATGTATCAGCCACATGTAACTGTAAGTTTACACGCAGTGATATACTTAGTAATGTTAAAGCTCCATTACGCAGAACTCACTTACCAGAATTGTGCCCCAATAATCTTACTGTTTGGTGTAAGCATATTTGTATACAAAATTGTCTTTCCAGAGAACAAATTCTTATGGTTCATGTTCTCAGAATGGCGAAAGGTTAGAGTTATGTTCTCTTTTATTCAATAAATAAAAAACACATAATCGCATTTACATATTCCGTGCAAGGATATCACATTTTACAAATCGAAAATCCATAAACTAATGGCAGCTATAATAGTTCCCTCAGTGTAATAATGAAATACTGCAGTAACCCAAAGCAGTGTAAAATTCCAAGTCACACGCTCCCTGCACAGTAGCGCAGTCGTTGTAGTTGCCACTAAAAAACCCCGGAGCGGTACATGATATGCGATACTGAGTGGTTATGGTGGTACATCCTTGATGCATAGTTTAACCCGTTGTCCATGGTTGACACTTGCTCCTGCGATTGAGGGTTCGAATCCCAGATTTACCGTTATCATCATTACTGGTTTGCAGACCCATGTACTTGAACGAAGTGAAACAAGTTGATGAGAACACAAACCTGAGTGGTAAATACTGTATAACATTGCTGTTGGGTTGATGTAACTCAAACATGGCATCATGACGAACGAACACAAAATGTTACAGAAATCCACAATGCAGTACTGTAGCCACTATACTGTAACCAGTCTTGGTAGCTGGTGTAGTCAAAGTGTCTTTCCTATCTGATGAGCACACAAGGCCATTTAGAAAGTGACGAAATGTAACAAATGTTTTATCTGTAATTACACTTTACTGATGTAGCTCAAATTCTGGGACTGGTATGGAATCCAATCCGGAATTCGAAGTGACACATCGCAATGTGTCCAAATGCAATCTGCGAACGTCTTACACTGTAACCCTGTCCGTCTGATCCCGCAGTGATATACTTGTAGCTAGAAAAATAATCTCAATACTGTGCTACGAAAGGCCGAGGGAATAATACTGAGATAAGAAGTTCAATACGCTTACATTAAAGCTGGCCGACGTAAGCGAGGAACATTTTTCAGAAGTTCCAAATGCATTTTTGAGATCCATAGGGCATTAACTGTGACCCCTGTTTTCCATAGGATATAATAATAAATAATAATAAGTACATTTATAATGCGCCAAATCCAGACACAAAGTGTATGCTCATAGCGCTATGATATCCATGGAACGATATCACATTTGGGCATACAAATGTAAATACTCTGTATTTCCGTTTCTTAGTTAATCCAGTTCAGGTAGCTGTTGATGGCATCAATTTGATTTCGAGATCCATGTTTCTACGTGTGTTTTAGACTTCGACTTCTTTTTTCGAACTGATTTGGACTTCTTTTTCTTCTTCTTTTTCCCTTGATCACCCAGATCCGCACACATTGATATCGCCTTTGGTTTTGGAGCAGACGTATTTACGGTCTTCTTTGGCCCAAAGATCAATGAGCTCTCAAGGGATTGGATGTTCTTGTTGACATCGGGTACACTAGGTAAAGACGTATAGGACATGGTGCCAAGATTAAGTTGGCTGAAGTTTATTGCACTCATGGATGACGAGCCGCTGGTTCTGGAGGTGCGTTGTTTGCTGTCTGTTCCATTACCTCGGTCATATAGTACCTCTGGCAGTCCGCTTGCCAGAATCCTTTTGTGGTGCTGTTTGGTCTTTCGAATCTTGCGCTTTTCACTTTTAATGCGGATTCTGTCCTCCAGTATTTGCTCAGTGACAGACTCAATCAGTTTCCTGAAAAATTGGAAAATGATTAAGAATCATTTGTTCCGTTAATGATGAAGTAGTAGCAGTCTTTAAAGTCTTTGATTTTTATGCTATAGGAATAATCCACTTCAGTATATATACACACTCACAAACACCATTGTGTCAATCGTACGATTGTCTCGAAGTGAAAGCGTGTTGTGCGTACAAGCGTGCATTCCTTCTTTATTCCTTGTTGTTTCGGATGTATCGAACCTAGGATACCTCGAATAGTCCCTACAAATATCTATCACACACTATATATTAATAATATCCATTCAAATAGAGAACCGATGAAGAAATACATACACGTAGTCGATCTTGTCTTTATTTTCGCTGCTTTCATTTTCCGTTATAGCCCTGGCTAATGCTCGCATCTCAAACTTGTGAAGAGGCACATTCGCACGCTGAAAGATGCATATCATTATATTATTAACATTAACTTTATCTTACAAAACGCAAGTGAGAATTAGGACATGGTGATTCAAGCAGATCCCATTTGACTGGAGTAATAATCGGTTGATAAAATATCCGAATGTGGAAAATGAACGTGAAAACGACTGCCATCAACAGCTCATTCGCTGCCATGGCACATTGTTGAATAGGACCCATACTTCGCGAGACCTTGGTACTTCCGGTGACAATGTTTCATACCTTTTCGAATGGTCTCATGGTTGTCAGTTGACAGTAAGGAACCGACAATCCTTGCAGGAATAACAAATTCCCGATCTAACCATCCCCAAATTAGCCAACTATTACGACTGCCAACAGCTGTGACAGCCAAGCATGGATGTACACTTGGTCCGGTCTAGTAATGTCATATTTGGCGATGGCGCAATTTGGAACCAGAACTTGTTCTTGAATATATTACGCTTGTCACCGGAAATTTGGTACCGGAAGTACGCTGGGCCCCGTCTCACATATCGCAAGTTGACGCGCGTAAACGGAGCCGGGAACCAGCTTAGTACCGGAAGTAGCGCCTCGCGAGACTTACAGGCCCTGTTATTACAGGCCCTGTTATAGGGGCAATGTTATTGATCTGTCTGCACATGAATGTATGGCATGAATTGGATGTCATTGTAAACCCTTGCCATGTTGTGGTAGGATACAGAATAGTGGACAGAAAATGATCTTACCACAAGTCTGTCGACAAAGTTGTCTTGGGCTACTTCGAAGTTGACCGACTTGTCGTAGTCTCGGATGATTTCCATTGGCCGGATGCAAGTCTTTCTCATGTACTCCATCAACACCTCCATGTGGCTCTTCTTCCGAGCTGCGAATCACAATAAGTGCATCGTTATCACCATTGCCTGACTGGGAATGAGTGATCATTACCCAACATTTTCCACCAAAGTGAACAATCACGGAAATGGGGCTCCCAAAGATAATAATAACCAACACAACTATCAGCGGATCGTGACGCAACTAAGGGATGCAACTCTACAAAGAGAACTGAAACGCATTATAATTGGGGCCAACTGATGTTACAGTGAAACCTCCTGTATTCAATACCCTAATATCAAAAGTGTACAGAACGTCGGGGCAATCGATGTGTAGTCATTGTGCTGCTGTCGCGATCAATGTTATTTCAAAAATGATATTTTTAGTCGAGTGACCTCGGGTTTTGGATGTTGCTGTATATGAAATTCAATTTATTACTTACTCTCTTTCTTATTACTACTTTATGTAGTGGTACTGTATTTTAGAAGAACGTTTGGAATCTATTACGCCAAAACACACAAATCAAGAATATCGTTCATTAGAACCTATAATTAAACATCCAACAACTGTCCCCTCGAACATGGTAATGCAAACGGTTTCCTATTGAAGCTTTATTTAAATACATAAACCACACCAAGGATGTTTTATACATGTATTACTGTATATTACGGTGAAAAAGGCTTGGTTATCATCGTGTTGTCTAACCTTTTCGCTCCCCAAACTTATCTGGGGTCATGACTATCCCTCCGTGGAGAAACCGGAATCCCTTCCTCATTCTGACAGCGTCAGCTAACACCTCGTTCTCGGCGATGATGGAGACTCCCTGTTGACAGAAATGAAATGTTCTAATACCATTCTGTTTTCAAGAATGGAGACACTCGATAGTGACAACATTCTGGATATCTTTGAGTGGTCAACATACTATAAGCCCTGTTAGGCGGTGGGGTAGTAGTGGTTAAAGCGTTGGCTCGTCACGCCGAAGACCCGGTTCGAATCCCCACATGACCTTTCTGGTGTCCCCGCCGTGATGTTGCTGGAATATTGCTAAAAGCGGTGTAAAACCAAAAACTCAGTCAGTATAAGCCCTGTTAGTTGTTGCTGCTATATTTGACCTTTCATGTAAACATACAAGTGTGTGTCTTAATACAATCGTTTGATCCTTATCTGATTTCACAAATAGCTGTACAGGGACCGATTTCGTGGTTAACGTTCAAGTTTAAATTGGGAATCCCCCAGTAACAATGTACAAATAGACATTGACCGATATGTTTTAAATGTACTTGTGTGTACAGTGATTAAGAGCCAGTGAAGCCCCATTAATCTGTACTGTTCGAAGTACACATGTCTGTGTATGTATTCGGTTTAAGTTTTTCAAGATTACTTGCGCTGTGGGAATAACGGGCTGGACTTTGTAATACCCTTGCTTCGACTTATGGGTCGGGTTGGCATCCTTTGTTGATGCTGAACATAACAGTCGCTGGATTGTCTTGTCAGAATTTGGGCGGTGGAGTAGCCTAGTGGTTAAGGCGTTCGCTCTTCACGCCGAAGACCCGGGTTCGATTCCCCACATGGGTACAATGTGTTAAGCCCATTTCTGGTGTCCCCCGCTGTGATATTGCTGGAATATTGTTAAAAGGCGTAAAACCAAACTCACTCACTCACTCACTCGTCAGAATTTGAGTCCGTCACTATGTAGTGTGAATATTGCTATGTCGGCTTTACCAACCAACACACATTTCCAATCAAAGTTTACCGTTAGATCCAGGAACTTTACTTTGGAGTCAGGATACGTTATTGCCTCTGTGATGTCCATACATCCAGTAGTCGAAAGTGGGTTCTTTCCAAGCTACATGATGAAAACGACTTGTAAACAGAAAGCACCTTCTGTGAAGATCGATAACGACACATGTCAGATAGACTCACATCTGAATAAATCCAGTTCAATCATTCAACCATTTAGAAACCTAGGTAAAATATTTACGGATACATTCAACCTGTCAGCAGAGTAACATATATCACCTTTTTTTCAAAAGAAGGTGTTGAAAACTGCAATGTAAAGTAACCTTGTTTGACACTATTGAATATTAAAATTGAAACATTTGGAATTCATACATAAAAGTTCAACATTCTTGTAAAAAACGACGCTTCAAAAATATCTTTGTTATATTTCATCTCAAACCAGCTAAAGCTAACGGTTACATGTCGGATGATAATATTTGTCGCGTTAATGATATGAGCCATTAAGTATTCTCAATGCACGACGTTAAATCCAATTTCACCTCACCTCACCTCTTACCCTGAGTATCTCAAGGCCAACATTATCCTTGAGACCCCTTGACATGATGAGGGCCCCATTCCATGTGATCCTGTTGGAGGACATGTCCAGCTCTCTAAGGGTCGTGTTGACCTTCAGAGCTTCTGCCATGGCGACCGAACCTTCGTACCCGAATCCATTCATGGACACGTCGAACAGCTTCAGGGTTTCGTTGTACTGATGATGAAATGTTCAAATCATTGCATCAAAAACAATCTGGTGTTACTATTATAGTTCTGAATGTCAGCTCAGCTGAGTGTACACATTTGACCTGATGATTGTCTTCTGATCACCCAATTGTATACGATGTCGTATGTAACAATTGTTTCGGTATGACTAATTGAATAATCGCGACAGTAATAGTTCATGTAGGACATAAACATTCGGTGTTTCCAATTAAGACGACACTGTAGGGATCTGAACCCTCTCGTCTCCCGAGAACCAATCATATTGCTGTTTTCTAAATGTCTAGGATGAATGGCTCATTACGCTGACATATTGTTCCAGGGATTTGTCATTATATGGTAGTAGGCATATATGCTAGCAACTATTATGTTCTGTAACACATGTTACTGTAAGGACATGGACCATCTACATTTACCGCAGTATTTTATTTCTTACGTTTTATTGCAAATGACTCGGGCAGGATTATTTGACCAACTCTTCCTTACAAGATGCAACCTTCACACAAACCTACCTTCAAACTCTGACACATTGCCACAGCTCCCTTTCCTCTGACGTGGTTCCAGCTTATTCGAAACGTTTCCAAACCTGTGTTGAGACCTGGAAGATGCAGATAAACAGTTATCACACCTATCTGTTTGCTATCATCTCTTATTTAATAGCATGAAAATCTATTGTGTCTCTTCCTTCACATCATCAACTCAACTCATCAACTCATACAGCTTATTTCCATCACCCTCGCGATTAGAAATGAACACCGTTGAGAAATGTACCGTTATAATATGACCATTTAGTAAGAGGCCGTATTGCAAATGCTGTTAAGTCTCGATGTGAACACAGGTTAACTCTCAAATATACTGGAAATTTTCACGTTACTTGAAGCCGTTTCAGGAGTAAGAAAAGTTGTGTCTCCGGTTTTCTTCGATACGGTCTGATGACAAGGACGAATATTTTGTATTAAATATATTGCTGGGCGGATCATGTTACCTTTAAACCGGCTACCGTTACAAGAAGTGGTTACCGTTACAAGAAGTAAAGAGAGAGATATAAACAACGGACTCACCAAGTGCTGCTGCTAGAAGCTTTGCTCCATTGTCGCAGAATTCGTTGTGGCTTAGATCTAAAATACTCAAACTAGTGTTGTGCTGAAATGTAAGAGTGCCGTTAACTCATAAATTCCTGTCAGACTAATCATCTGCTACCCAGTAACATGAAACCCTAATTAAGCAATATGTACATGCATTGACTTTAAGTTCGTTTATGTAAAAGTGCTTTCACAAATTTACAATCATTCCACTCCACTAAAATAATTAGCACAACGGGCATATGATTAACTGTGTTTGGCGAACAATGATGAGTTGCGTCCCACTGTGATGAGTTGTATCGCAGTCATGATAGTTGGCCCTGCACATGCGTGTCAATCAAGTGATTCGACGTTCATAACATTAATATGACCCTTCCGCAATAATCCTTTTGGGAAATCAACAGAAACCCTTGTTTGCCGAAGAAAGCGACAAGGAAATTGGGTGATCAGGATCGTTGACTTGGTTGATGCATGTCATTGTAAATTAATTACGTATACTGAAGCACATGTTGTCAATCATTGTTTTCTCTGGACTGCAACATTTACAGACCGCCGTGAAGTAGTTGGACTGGGGCTAAGTAAAGTTAAATAGCAACCATAAAGTCCCTTAGAAAGCTCACACGACATAATAAACTTAAGTACGGCTCAAAGCGACATGGGGCGGTGGGGTAGCCTAGTCGTTAAAGCGTTTGCTCGTCACGCCGTAGACCCGGGTTCGATTCCCCCACAAAGTGTGAAACCCATTTCTGGTGTCCCCCGCTGTTATATAGCTGGAATATTGCAAAAAAGCGGCGTAAAACTAAACTCACTCACTCACTCAAAGCGACATTATTGCTCCCACACATTCAAACATTCAGTTGGCTTACTTCAAGCACCATAGCGAGGTGAGGAGCGGCATTGTCCGTGAGTTTGTTTCCTGAAACGTACAAATCCTTAATGCTAATCATCAAATATGACAGGCGTTTGTTTCCTGAAATTTACAAATTTTAATCCTTAATGCTAACCAGCAAATATCAAATGTCCTTTTTTTAATCCTTAATGCTAACCAGCAAATATCACAGGCGTTTGTTTCCTGAAATGTACAAATCCTTAATGCTAATCAGCAAATATCACTGGCATGAAATTCAAATGATCTCATGCCCGATCCATTTGTATGAATATATGTCGATTGAAATCTAAACAAAAAATAAAGTGCAGTACATCGGAACAAACAGACTGTACAAGACAGGGAATATTAACAATATACCAAAACGTTCACTATGGATTTTATGCCTGAATTGATATTTCCTTTGTTTAATATTCGTGACCATCCAATGTAAATGATGTCCATTGTGAGAGTGTCCTTGACATAATATCATCAGGAACAGTAAAACGCAATTAATATTTGCTCATTCATGCTGATATGCAACATGTACAGTTGGCATGGCTACACGAAAAGTGTTTGTCATGTTCTTAATCCGGGATTGTCAAGCAATCACTGATATATGCAAAAAATGTAGATAACGTGTGATTTAACATACCTTCTATATTCAGGTGTTTTATCAGCTTGTTCTTCAGAAGCAGATATGCGATCCACTTTGTCCCGTCTGTGCCGATGTCATTGTTTCCAAGGTTCTGAAAGAGACAACATTGTGCAAAGTTAAGGGTAAGGGTAACACGCTTGGATTCTTTCGGATACTTTATACACATGGAATTATTATATATTAGACGTCTATGGAAGCTCATTAGCGCCACTTACAGATAAAACTAACCCTATAGATAACACATACACGATGATGCAATATGTCGATATTGTGTCGATATTATGGGATGGCTGAGGATAATAACGAACTCTAAAAGCTACAATAACGACTTAGGAAGATATATACGCAAGGTTTTAGGTATAATTTGACATTGACGGAGCTTTATGTTTCTGCTGATGATAAGTAGTTGAAATATCGATATGTATTATGCCACACAAATATATGAATTACGTTTTCAAATTCTTCAATTAAACAATGTTGTTGTGTTTGGTATAAGCCCTTGTGGAATAAAGGTAGTGGTGTAGTGGTTAGCATGCTTGCCTCTCACGCCAAAGGCCCGGGTTCGAATCCCGGTGGATACACCAACATTGTAACCTGGGTGTCATACTGTGTTGTGTCCCTGGGCAAGGCACTTCGTCTACATTGCACTCAGTCCACCCAGCTGTTTAAAATGGGTAACTGAGAAGCGGATGTACCGACCTATACGGAAGCTGCTTTGAAAGTACAATTCCGTCAGATTAATAATGTAACGCCAGAGAGCAGCATCGTGTTGGATTCTAGGCGCACAAATTAGCATTATTATTATCATTTAACGATCACAACAATCTATGCTCGTATATCGAGTTGGAGGCCATTGCTGTTATTTAAATAGGTTACGTTGGCTTTACTGGATTCGTTCTCGCCCTGTATTCTTACACTCCTACAAGGTATATGAATTATGGATATCATTTCCTGCGCTTTGACTTGTGTCAAATGAAGCAGCACAAGAGACAACAATACCCGATACTGGCGTTTTTGTCATCACAACAAGAACAGTGACTGATCCCATCGATTGCAGACTTAAAGGCAAATGTAACAACTGACATGGAAAGGGTGTGCTAATGTTTGTCACGATACCAGAACAGAATACTGATACCTGCGAGTATAACACCATTCAGGCAAAAGCTGCATGAATTATCCATGGAAACGCAAATGTGTATTTTAACGAATATACTCTGCTAACTTCAAAGTGTGATGACGTATGCAATTCTGAATCTTTTTAGTTCACTCGGTCGGTCTCGGCATTCGACCTTGGGGAATTCTGGCCTGTTTATCACGCAATGCCTGCGGCAGTTGATCTAACGTCATGGGTGCCGTATGACGTTCAAGAGCGTGTCGGCCGAGGTCATCCCACAAATGCTCGATGGTGTGGTGGTCTGGCGATTTGGAAGGCCATGGAAGCACTTCGTTCTCTCATTCTAAACATATTGAGTAGTGGCATGTACTGTGTGAGGCCTGGCATTGTCTTGCTGGAACTCTCTCTGCCGGGAACCATGTGCATATTTAAGATTTGCTCTGTACCCAGTGGCAGTTAAATTGCTGTGCAGATTATGGAACCAAACAACATGACACTCCCATCACCACATCGGTGAACCTTAGAGACAAATTTCTCGGCGAAACGTAATCTTCCGTCACGGCACTGAAGCAGAAGCCGCGATTCGTCACTGAACGCAACATGTCGGAAGTCAAGTCTCGAACGTTCTTGCACCATTGAACCGGTCCACGTCCATGAGTCGTTTCAGCACTGGGCCGAAATAGGGTCTTCCGGCTCGAAGTCTGCGAATCGTTTGTGCCGTCTCGCTTTCCAAACCAGGAACACCACATACAAAATCGTTTGCTGTGACCGTTCGGTTCCGCAAATGAAGTTCTCGGATGCACCTATCTTGTATTACAGTGGTAATCCGAAACCTTCCGTAGAGTTGGTTTGCTATGGTGGCTCACATATCGCAATATCGTGTCGTACTATCGCTTTGTCGCAATATCGCCTAGATGTTTCTGGGCGATAAAGCGATGGCTCGAATGTGGCTCGAATGAGCCACCATAGTTTGCTGATAAATAAATAAGTGACTGATCAACAGCACGACCATTAAGCTACAAAATTGCGATACGATGACACGTGTCAACCAAGTCAAGTCAGTCTGACCACCCGATCCCGTAGTTGTCCGTTACGACAAGCGTGGGTTGCTGAAGGCCAATTCTAACCCGAGTATTCACGGGTCTTACACAAAGTAGAGTTATAATGGTTACATTATCACAACCTAAAACTAATTTCTGAAAAAAATATAATTTAATGTCACGTTTGCGTTTCTTTTGGGGATGAGTATATCTAAATATCACTCCTCCAACCTTCAGTAACACGGTCATAATTGCCATGATCCAAAGTCCATCTGAACTTGAAGTCTAATGGGAATAACGTTTCATTCACATAGTTACATTACCATTTTCCCTTTACGCCAAATTTTATAATAGCAGATTATTCTCTTGTGCTGACGTATCAAAGGTTTAGCTTACAGATGACCATCCGCACACGGCTGCCATACAGCGCACACCTTAATACCTACCAAGTAAGACACAGTGATGTTGTCTGAGAGCGCCATGGCGAGGTCCTTCACGCCTTCAGTCTTCATGTCTGCGTATTGGAGATCCAGGCGTTCCACACGCAGGTTGTTCTGGAAGAAGGTCCAAGACATTGATGGTGTGATTTTCATTTGTAACAATATTTGTTTTAGTGATCTCCTTCAAACTATATAATGGTGGCCTGAAAACAATCGATTTATAATCTGGAAATATATGGAACCTGTCGATACAAGTTGCAGTTACAGGCAGCAAGAATGGTGATACTTGTAGTTACCCTGGCTTGCACTCAGCATTAAGTGGAAAAGGCAACTAGTTCGGGTCGGTGAGAGTATACTGTGTGTGAGTGAGGTATCAATTTCAAACTAAGCCATGGCATCTCAGAAACCAAGCGTTATAGAACCCGAGTAGTATAAACAGATACACGCACGTGCACATAAGTCGCTATGTACGTGTAAGAACTCTTTGAACTCCAATTCACCTAGTTAATTCGGAAATGTAAATACATGCGCTGATTAGTGAGGGTTTACTGTAAAACGGGACTTTACTCCCGAAGGAATTTCTGTTAAAGTTTCACTATTTCGATTATGTCGTGGTTTGATCATTCAACACTTGATTCGACAAGGAACCAATCTACAGGAAGCAAGTATGCCATGCACGAATAGCGTCGTCTTCTGTTGTTTTAATGCGACATATGGACAAGAAGCTGGTGTTTTTTTCAGGACAATCCTATCGCAATTGAGCGAGTAAGTGAGTTTGGTTTTACGCCGCTTTTAGCAATATTCCAGCAATGTCACGGCGGATTACACCAGAAATGGGCTTCACAAATTGTACCCATGTGGAGAATCAAACCCCGGTCTTCAGCGTGACGAGCGGACGCTTTAACTACTTGGCTACCCCAACCGCCCCCTGTCGCTATTGATGACATAACTGATAATAATGTCACTTAAAGACATTATATGCCTTGAGATCATCATAACGAGGCACAATATGTTGTAAGTGCTGCAGGTGTATTTATCTATTCCAACATGGCAACATGTTTCATGTGATGGCAGAGGAAGGTAACCAGGTGTTCAAGTGTGTATCCAATTTGCGATATTCTCCACCGAGGTATAGTATTGCTTGATTACTATTAAAAGCGGTGTAACACCGAACTCGTTCAGTAAATTGATGGCGGTTAGACACATGTAAATACATTTTACACCGCGGACATTTTAATATGTGCCTTAACATATGTGTACTTACCGTCAGGGCAACTGACAGAGGTCGCGTGGCGTTACAACCCAGTGTTCGGTACTTGAGATGCATGGTCCTCTCGGCCAACCCGTCATCTATCCTGCGCTGTGGGTACGTCTTGGCAGGGGTCTGGCGACTGCATGCCCTCCGATACACCTTCCTACAGATCACGTCCAGTTTGTCTTCGTCTGGTGTTTCTGAAACGAATAATCCCATATTATAGTTACTACCCTCAACAACAGTATACCTATATCGCGGTCTGTAAAATCGAGCCTGGACCAGACAATCCAGTGCCTGGCATCATTGGCATCAATCTTTGCAATGGTGAAACATGGCATCAAACCAGGTCAGCGGGCCAGTCCACTCCATCCAGTTAGTCACATATGACGACAATGCTTGTCATCAGATGTGCATTGCACGCCTATTTTACTATATTTTCCACACAAACCTTGTGTCCGCAATGCTTTAATAGATCCATTCGTATATTAGCCATCACTCGTTTGTCGCCCTACTAAATTTATGCAACGACTGTAACACTACACGAGTATAAAACGCCTTGTTGTCGATGCATTATTTGTGCGTTAGAATGACATCCGACTCGATTACTAGACATGCGCACGGGGTCAGTTATGACGTGACAAGCAAATGACAACATCAAGCATTATGACGTCATGATGACAGAACATGGTGATTCGCTGACATTAGATATTTTTCAGTACCGCGACGGACCAATGAGACACATGTTTGATCTGTTTGACTGGCATTTTAGAAGATGGTGAGTAATAATTAAGGCAAGGTACTTTTATGGATGACAACTTTTACTGATGGTTTGTAACTGTTATCCATAAAAGTACCTTGCCTCAATAAAGATACATGTAATTAGATAATTCATTATAGTTTTAATGTTCTTTTGTGAACATAACATTCAAAAGGAATTCATTCGTCTCGCCATCAAACAAATGATAATTTCAAAGCTGTCAACTCAAATCGAAAATCACATATTTGTCGGTCCATTTAATTTAGATTGATGCATATTAAATCCTGACTATCTGATTTCCAATTTCGACAGTGAGATTAATCTTTAGGGAAAAAATGTGCCCTGAACCTTGTCGTTTTGTAATTATGAACAAATTCCTCAGATGTTTAATATTTACCAGGAGGCGGCGATCTGGCATGCAGCGGTAGATCCAGATCTGTGTCATACTCGTCCGAGGAATCAAATGGTCCTTCTTCAGAGAAGTACGTCGTGTTGGTCATCCTGTCATCCTCGTCGGGACTGCCACAACATATAGTCACGGACTTGGCCGCAGAGCTCACACCACTGTCCGTTAATACCTGGACACTCATGGTGACTAAATCTGCTCAAGGGACCAGTCGCCAATATAATGTATGTCCGTATGATCCAGTGTTGTTCAGATGTCAATAACGTCGATGTAACCACTCCACAATGTCCAATCACCAACACAGTAGATTCATCAACAGATATACAACATCTATAATTGTGGTATCAATATGTGATAATCAGTCTTCAAAATTCCTATTTCGTCCAGACGAATAGTGGTTTTCTGCTGTCCCATACAAAAGGTGTTTGGACAGATGAAAAGTCCGAAATAGGAATCAATGTATCTGTTTTAGAAATAGACAAATGCGATGTTCAGTTGTCCTTTTCTTTGACGTCCCATCTCGCTGCTCTCATTTTCGAGGCATTCACGGTGTCACGTAACGATCATCATTTCTCGCGGAACATCACACGTGAAATGGCACATTGATGGCACGGAAACATACAACTCAATGTTGAGTCTTTCCTTTAAGACGATGTTCACTGTACATCAAGGGGCATGCATCAGGAAATGTTCTCAATAATTAATTTGGGATGTATATAATCACCCAAATGCTACCTTGACAACAAAAAGCAACATCCAAGAAAGTTCCAAACAAATTTGATCGATATTTCACGCTGTGTTGCTTTCCAATGGATGTCGTCTGCCTTAGCAATGTCATCTGCTGAGTGACTTGTCGTCTGCCACCCACAACACGAGTGCCGCCATGACAACGCCATTGAGCGGAACCGTTGTGTTTTTGTGTGATTGCAAATCATTGCGAATGTATGACATAACACATTTTATTATATGCATACAGTTCTTGATATGGAAAAATTTAGAAACTGATCATTAGGATTGATTCATTTCAGCACGGACTATTTTCTGAATGTCATATGCTGGATAGTAATGATTTTGTTGATCTTTGTTATAGAGAAGGATTCGCACGTTACATTCTATTGTTTCTTCTATCGAACCTGAATGCATATACAAAATATTGAAGTTACGTTTCAATGTATTAAATTTCAAAACAGTAACTGTTTCTAGATGTGAAACAGTCTGGTGCCATTTCATGGTAATAGATATATATTTCCTTCTCAATCAATATAATCTATGTTGACTGTAATGTCCCTGTTCGATTATTTCAATTTTTATTTGATTCTGTCGTAATGGTAATGTACGGACACGTTTATGACTTTGAAACTAGATGTCGAGTATTTGTTCCAACAAGAGGGGTTGAGGTTTTTGTTTTAGGCTAAAGTACTGAGTCTGGCAAAGTTCTATTAATGATTGATTAGATACATGTAAGTGTTCAGTGACTAATAGCTAAACTAAGTAACCTTTTAAAGTTCTCAACGTTCCACACATAAAACGGGTGGTGGTTAGCCCAGTGGTTAGAGAGTTCGCTACGCCGAAGACTCGGGTTCGATTCCCATCTTGGGTAATATTAAATTTGTAAAGCCAATTTCTGGTATCCCTGTCGTAATATTGCTTGAATATTGCTAAAAGCGGAATACAACCAAACTATTTCCAACGTTCCACACGTTAAATGGGCGGTGGTGTAGCTCAGAGTTCGTTCGTCACGCCGAAGACCCAGGTTCGATTCCCAACTTGGGTATAATTTGTAAAGCCCATTTCTGGTATACCCCGCCGTGATATTGCTAGAACATTGCCAAAAGCGGGATAGCAGCAAACTCACTCATTCATACATGTAGACGTTCCAAAGAATTCCGGGTTTCCTGACTGAGGAGGAATCACTCAATACACACATTTCCTTATGCCAATACCTCAAATTTATTTAGGAAGTTAATATGGTTGCCACGGCTGCAGTAGCGAGGGCAAAACGCATTGGATGTACTGACAGATTATAATCGATACTTGTGTGTTCCCACGTCTGGTTGTCGTGGATCTATATTGATTTAATATCAGTTTAATGCAGCCTGGGAATAAACAGGATGCTTGTAGAAGTTGGGTACTGCACGATGAAAGTTTAATGTTATCAGCAGAGCGTGACAAAAGCCTACCATCACCAACTGAACATATCGACAGACATTATCCTTTGTGTGCAGTGAAGAAAGAACTCACTTACATTACAATAGCTCAAGAGACAGCAAACAATGTGAAACAAGTGTGCTAGTCACTGAATCGAAGTTTACAACAATCTGTCATCTTCCCGGTTGCCTCAGCCACCACTAAGTCCGTTAAGAATCGATCCATTATCTATATAAAATGGGGTTGTATTAAGTTTGAGTGACATTTACATGAATAAGAGAAATATGGCACTCGTTCAGGTCATAATCTTTGGTAAAATGCCTTCAAGGAATGAAAGTGAGTTCTTAATTTCGTCCACCTTTTGTTTCATTGATTGAAGGAGGTGTGAAGGAGACTGTAATTCAGTATATGTGGACACGCGTCGACTATTGTCCTCTGCATGCTTCATAGATGCCACTGTGAATAGCTACTGATGATGCTAACCTGACAGGTTTGTATGGTACAGAGCATTGGTAGAATCGATCGTCCTCGGGGCGAGGATGTTGGATCACCCGCATGCACGTATGCTGCCAACTGCCTGGAGCCCTGCTGTTACGAGTACCTGCTAATGAAACATTTCTAATGAATCCAATGTTTGTGGACAATTGTTGAAATACAAAAACCCGTCTATACATGTACACGTGATTGCATCAGTATAAAATGCCTAAGCTATTAGCCTTGATCGATTTGTTATTGCAACTTTATTTTAATGGAAATGTACCTTGGCACCGAGGACTGTAAATACGACGATTATCATTGTCTGACGCAAGTGCTATTCGTTTCATGCAGTGGAAGGTCGGAGATCAGAAGGTCGGTGTTCGATCCCCGGCCACGTCATGCCAAGAAGGAGTTAGGCGATAGAGCAGTACTTGTCGTTAGCCCACCCGGCGCAATTAAAGCAATAATCGAGTACTGGTCCAATCGTAGTCAGAAAACCGCCAGAAAAGATCTCAGTGGGATAACAATATACATTTGGCCGCACATGCAAATAGACGGATAGAGAGACAGACAGATTTAAAGGATTTTGTAATTTACATCCAGTTACGTCTACGAAATCAGATATTATTTATTTGAAAGTTATTTATGTAAACTTATTTGAATACCTGGGGAACAATCTTTCTTGGATAGAACCCGAACAAGTACTCCACCTTCTCTTCATCACGTGGTCGTCACTAATCTTTCATCTCTTCGTGTACATCTTTAACTGAACAAACGTCATACCGGAATATACCATTTGAGGTGTCAGACTTCAGAATACAACTACATCTTCGGTCTAGCTAAGTGCAGGGGTTAAGGGACAGAGTTGATTACCAGTACCCAATGTTTACCAGGGCAGAACAGATCCCATGTATCCCATGTTTGTCTCCCTACAGGAATTCCAGGACAGACCAAGTCTCCAGTACCCCATGTTTGTCTCCCTACAGGAATTCCAGGACAGACCAAGTCTCCAGTACCCCATGTTTGTCTCCCTACAGGAATTCCAGAATAGGCCAAGATCCCCTTGCTGGTCTCCTTAGAGGAATTCCAGGAGAGACCAAGTCCCCAGTACCCCATGTTTGTCTCCCTACAGGTATTCCAGGACAGACCAATCCCCCAGTACCCCATGTTTGTCTCCCTACATGATGTCCAGGACAGAACAGATCCCCAGTACCCCATGTTTGTCTCCCTACATGATGTCCTTGACAGAACAGATCCCCAGTACCCCATGTTTGTCTCCCTTCAGGAATTCCAGGAGAGACCAAGTCCCCAGTACCCCATGTTTGTCTCCTTTGCATGATGTCCAAGTCCCCAGTACCCCATGTTTGTCTCCCTTCAGGAATTCCAGGACAGACCAAGTCCCCGGTACCCCATGTTTGTCTCCCTTCAGGAATTCCAGGACAGACCAAGTCCCCAGTACCCCATGTTTGTCTCCCTACATGATGTCCAGGACAGAACATATCCCCAGTACCCCATGTTTGTCTCCCTACATGATGTCCAGGACAGAACATACATATCCCCAGTACCCCATGTTTGTCTCTCTACATGATGTAGAGGACAGAACATACATATCCCCAGTACCCCATGTTTGTCTCCCTACATGATGTCCAGGACAGAACAAGTCCCCAGTACCCCATGTTTGTCTCCCTACATGATGTCCAGGACAGAACATATCCCCAGTACCCCATGTTTGTCTCCCTACATGATGTCCAGGACAGAACATATCCCCAGTACCCCATGTTTGTCTCCCTACATGATGTCCAGGACAGAACAGATCCCCAGTACCCCATGTTTGTCTCCCTACATGATGTCCAGGACAGAACATATCCCCAGTACCCCATGTTTGTCTCCCTACATGATGTCCAGGACAGAACATATCCCCAGTACCCCATGTTTGTCTCCCTACATGATGTCCAGGACAGAACCAATCCCCAGTACCCCATGTTTGTCTCCCTACATGATGTCCAGGACAGAACATATCCCCAGTACCCCATGTTTGTCTCCCTACATGATGTCCAGGACAGAAGATATCCCCAGTACCCCATGTTTGTCTCCCTTCAGGAATTCCAGGACAGACCAAGTCCCCAGTACCCCATGTTTGTCTCCCTACATGATGTCCAGGACAGAACATATCCCCAGTACCCTATGTTTGTCTCCCTACATGATGTCCAGGACAGACCAAGTCCCCAGTACCCCATGTTTGTCTCCCTACATGATGTCCAGGACAGAACAGTCCCCAGTACCCCATGTTTGTCTCCCTACATGATGTCCAGGACAGAACAGATCCCCAGTACCTCATGTTTGTCTCCCTACATGATGTCCAGGACAGAACATATCCCCAGTACCCCATGTTTGTCTCCCTACATGATGTCCAGGACAGAACATATCCCCAGTACCCCATGTTTGTCTCCCTACATGATGTCCAGGACAGAACAGATCCCCAGTACCCCATGTTTGTCTCCCTACATGATGTCCAGGACAGAACATAGTATCCCAGTACCCCATGTTTGTCTCCCTACATGATGTCCAGGACAGAACATATCCACAGTACCCCATGTTTGTCTCCCTACATGATGTCCAGGACAGAACATATCCACAGTACCCCATGTTTGTCTCCCTACATGATGTCCAGGACAGAACAGATCCCCAGTACCCCATGTTTGTCTCCCTACATGATGTCCAGGACAGAACAGATCCCCAGTACCCCATGTTTGTCTCCCTACATGATGTCCAGGACAGAACATATCCCCAGTACCCCATGTTTGTCTCCCTACATGATGTCCAGGACAGAACAGATCCCCAGTACCCCATGTTTGTCTCCCTACATGATGTCCAGGACAGAACATATCCCCAGTACCCCATGTTTGTCTCCCTACATGATGTCCAGGACAGAACAGATCCCCAGTACCCCATGTTTGTCTCCCTACATGATGTCCAGGACAGAACAGATCCCCAGTACCCCATGTTTGTCTCCCTTCAGGAATTCCAGGATAGACCAATCCCAGTACCCCATGTTTGTCTCCCTTCAGGAATTCCAGGATAGAACAAGTCCCCAGTACCCCATGTTTGTCTCCCTACATGATGTCCAGGACAGAACAGATCCCCAGTACCCCATGTTTGTCTCCTCCCCTAAATGATGTCCAGGACAGAACATATCCCCAGTACCCCATGTTTGTCTCCCTACATCACGTCCAGGACAGAACAAATCCCAGTACCCCATGTTTGTCTCCCTACATGATGTCCAGGACAGAACATACATATCCCTCTCCCCTAGTACCCCATGTTTGTCTCCCTACATGATGTCCAGGACAGAACATATCCACAGTACCCCATGTTTGTCTCCCTACATGATGTCCAGGACAGAACATATCCCCAGTACCCCATGTTTGTCTCCCTACATGATGTCCAGGACAGAACATATCCCTATAGTACCCCATGTTTGTCTCCCTACATGATGTCCAGGACAGACAAGTCCCCAGTACCCCATGTTTGTCTCCCTACATGATGTCCAGGACAGAACATATCCCCAGTACCCCATGTTTGTCTCCCTACATGATGTCCAGGACAGAAGATATCCCCAGTACCCCATGTTTGTCTCCCTTCAGGAATTCCAGGACAGACCAAGTCCCCAGTACCCCATGTTTGTCTCCCTACATGATGTCCAGGACAGAACATATCCCCAGTACCCTATGTTTGTCTCCCTACATGATGTCCAGGACAGACCAAGTCCCCAGTACCCCATGTTTGTCTCCCTACATGATGTCCAGGACAGAACAGATCCCCAGTACCCCATGTTTGTCTCCCTACATGATGTCCAGGACAGAACAGATCCCCAGTACCCCATGTTTGTCTCCCTACATGATGTCCAGGACAGAGAACATATCCCCAGTACCCCATGTTTGTCTCCCTACATGATGTCCAGGACAGAACAGATCCCCAGTACCCCATGTTTGTCTCCCTACATGATGTCCAGGACAGAACATACAGATCCCAGTACCCCATGTTTGTCTCCCTACATGATTCCAGGACAGAACATATCCACAGTACCCCATGTTTGTCTCCCTACATGATGTCCAGGACAGAACATATCCACAGTACCCCATGTTTGTCTCCCTACATGATGTCCAGGACAGAACAGTTCCCCAGTACCCCATGTTTGTCTCCTACATGATGTCCATCCAGGACAGAACAGATCCCCAGTACCCCATGTTTGTCTCCCTACATGATGTCCAGGACAGAACATATCCCCAGTACCCCATGTTTGTCTCCTACATGATGTCCAGGACAGAACAGATCCCAGTCCAGTTTGTCTCCCTACAGACCCAGGACAGAACAGATCCCCAGTACCCCATGTTTGTCTCTCCTACATGATGTCCAGGACAGAACAGATCCCCAGTACCCCATGTTTGTCTCTCCCATGATGTCCAGGACATGAATATCCCCAGTACCCCATGTTTGTCTCCCTACATGATGTCCAGGACAGAACAGATCCCCAGTACCCCATGTTTGTCTCCCTACATGATGTCCAGGACAGAACATATCCCCAGTACCCCATGTTTGTCTCCCTACATGATGTCCAGGACAGAACAGATCCCCAGTACCCCATGTTTGTCTCCCTACATGATGTCCAGGACAGAACAGATCCCCAGTACCCCATGTTTGTCTCCCATGATGTCAGGACAGAATGTCCAGATCCCCAGTACCCCATGTTTGTCTCCCTACAGATGTCCAGGACAGACCAATCCCCAGTACCCCATGTTTGTCTCCCTTCAGGAATTCCAGGACAGACCAAGTCCCCAGTACCCCATGTTTGTCTCCCTACATGATGTCCAGGACAGAACATATCCCCAGTACCCCATGTTTGTCTCCCTACATGATGTCCAGGACAGAACATATCCCCAGTACCCCATGTTTGTCTCCCTACATGATGTCCAGGACAGAACAGATCCCCAGTACCCCATGTTTGTCTCCCTACATGATGTCCAGGACAGAACATACATATCCCCAGTACCCCATGTTTGTCTCCCTACATGATGTCCAGGACAGAACATATCCCAGTACCCCATGTTTGTCTCCCTACATGATGTCCAGGACAGAACAGATCCCCAGTACCCCATGTTTGTCTCCCTTCAGGAATTCCAGGACAGACCAAGTCCCCAGTACCCCATGTTTGTCTCCCTACATGATGTCCAGGACAGAACATATCCCCAGTACCCCATGTTTGTCTCCCTACATGATGTCCAGGACAGAACAGATCCCCAGTACCCATGTTTGTCTCCCTACATGATGTCCAGGACAACATATCCCCAGTACCCCTATGTTTGACAGAACATATCCCCAGTACCCCATGTTTGTCTCCCTACATGATGTCCAGGACAGAACATATCCCCAGTACCCCATGTTTGTCTCCCTTCAGGAATTCCAGGACAGACCAAGTCCCCAGTACCCCATGTTTGTCTCCCTACATGATGTCCAGGACAGAACAAGTCCCCAGTACCCCATGTTTGTCTCCCTACAGGAATTCCAGGAAAGACCAAGTCCCCAGTACCCGATGTTTGTCTCCCTACATGATGTCCAGGACATAACAGATCCGCAGTACCCCGTGTCTGTCTCTTTGCAGTAATACTGGGAGAGACCAGGTACAGGATCTTTTTGTATCCAGAAATGTACCGTAACCAAAATCAGAATACAGAGAAACGTACCCTAGGACGAGTTCATTCTGCATTGTGCCGTTTATGAACGGAACTGCCATACTGTTGTATTAGATTCATCTTATTGTGTTATATAAGAAACAAGCATGCACAGTAACGAATATTTCGCGATGCACAATACCACTCGCAATCAGCTGAACGGGAACAACTACATACGGTTTCGGTTTTGGGTTGCGGAATATAGACATGTCCCCTGTTTGGAGTATCGGGTACGTTTGTGTATTTTGATTTTGTTTAGGGTATACTTCTGTATACAGAATTGGGGTACACATTTGTAGTGCCTGTGTCAAAAACGACCCTAGTCTGTGTCACAGTCCCTTAACCACATTATTTTCCCTACTGCCTAGCCCTGTCTGCAATGCTAAAGCCCTCAAGATTTCCCCAGGTTCAGAATCTCTGGTCTCCCTTGGGCTCCTTTTCAATATAAATGGGTTTATTTGTTACAATTAAAATTATATAGTCATAAACTTGCCACTTGCCAACTTGCATGGGCTTTCTTGGATATATTTGTTTCAGGGTCTGTATGACAGACTAATACATATCCAATACAATGAGATTGCATTCGTGAATAAAGAGTATAAAAAGACAAAGAAAAATTAAATATCGACATTGATGGATGTCCACTAATAGGTCTGTACAACACATATCACTCTGGTATGTTTTGAAGGCACTGGATGGTGTCTTCGACGGTGACTATGGCATCATATACGATCAGTGCACACCGTCACTGAGGTATTGTACACGCGCTTCCTTGAACTCACGACAGTATATATAAGAGCTCGTAAAATACCCATTATACCAAAGGTTGCTTTTGTGATATCACACACATAAACAAAATTACTTCAGGCTAAAGTTCTGTCTTTTTCTTTAGTTTCTTTGTGGTCGATCCTCGATCCTGGACCCGACAGTCTGTATTGCTACATGTACGAGTCGATTTCCAAGTTGAAACAACAAATTAATCAGAAACGTGTTCAAGAAAGATTTCGGTGTGAAACCAAACGAAAGAGAAATGTTACACAATTTTCAACTGTATTACCAATTCCACTAGGTTGACAAATCAATACTAATTAAGGCAAAGTAATTTGATAATACGATTCATTGGACTGCCTTTGAGAATCTGTTCTAAACCAGTATCCCACTGGGGGTGCTGCGTTCTAAAGATTATCGTCACATGATAGCAAGACGTGTTTGGATGTATTATAACTTGGGTTCGATATCAACAGGAATGCAACGCTTGGAGGAATTTGAAAATCAATATATTTGAGTAAAATTAATTTTATACACAATTAACCATCTTCAGATTACTTTTACAAACTGTTGCAGAAGTGAGTTATGGTTAAAACGACATAATCAAATTTAATAAAAAAAAAAAAAATTGATAACACGAAAGCAAATTCGGTAAGCTTTCCCTTGCCCCCATGTTTACTCAGGTTTATCAAAACTATACTCATGCCTGTGGGTTTCTCTAACATAGTAGACATCTATGACTTACATCACCTTGGTCCTCCCTCCTTCTTCAACCTAACAGGCGTGGTAAACCTGGAATGCTGCTCAAAGCAGAGTCAAAATTCATAATTTCTACAGAGCATACGTTAGTGCAGCAATTTAGGTTTGATTGTTGATTAACGCCGTATTCAGCAATATTCCAGCTATATGGGGGCGGTGGGGTAGCCTAATGGTTAAAGCGTTAGCTCGTCACGCTGAAGACCCGGGTTGGATTGCCCACATGCATTTGCGGATCCAGAAGGGAGGGGTACGCACCCCCACCCCACGTTTTGTCCTGAAAGTTTATTAAATGACCTTTGAAACTCGGGTGGAAATGAAATGTGCACCCTGCCTTTTCTCAATAGTATGCAACCCCCCTCCTTCTAAAAAGGCTGTATCCCCCCTGACATGGGTTCAATGTGTGAAGCCCATTTCTAGTGTGCCGCCGTCATATTGCTGGAGTATGGCTAAAAGCGGTGTATAACAATACTCACTCACTAACTCCAGCTATATGACGCCGGTCTGTGAATACTCGATTAAAGACACGTAAACCTAATGAAACCGATCTACGCAACTGGGAAGAGATGACATGCATCAACCAAGGCAGCGAGTCTGACCACCCGATCCTGTTAGTCAAATCTCGTGACAAACATGGCGGGGGTGCGGGGGTGTCCAATTCTATACAGGCTGTAACAAGTATTTAAACAATATCTGCCGATGTGGCTTTAAATTGTAACTTATCATAAAACCCTCAACGTGCGACTAATAATCAATATACATAAACAGTTTGCATTTTTATTGGGCCGTTTTAAAATCAGAAAAAGGAAGGAATTAATTATTTTTCCACTTTTCGCGTATAATTTTCGTGTGTGTAGATCAGAAAGTGAAGTAGGTATAATGGGGTTGTAGATTAATTATGTACAAAATTCGGATTGTATATGTTATGAATGCGCCCGCTGTTAGTCGAAACCATGTGCAAGAGAAGGATACCATCCGTCAAAACTCCCGCGTGACATTATCAGTCACTATACAGGCAGTCAACATATCAGGTCAATTGTCGGTGGTTAAGTGCCGTGTGCACAACGCTCCTGGATTAGTCGGCTCGGTGTTTCGTTTATCAGTTCTCATAGCTGTATCAACAACACTCGCATCACCATGTCCTTGAACGAAGTGGCCTGTCGGGAGATCGACGCGAACTCTGCAGATCTGAACACTCTTAGTCAAGAAATCTGGAAACACCCTGAACTTGCGTTTGAGGAAACCTTCGCACATGACTACATCACGGGTTATCTCGAGAAATGCGGGTTTGACGTCCAGCGGAGGTATAAACTCCCGACAGCGTTCCGAGCAGTGTACGGAGAGAGTGGCCCCGGTCCTAACGTGGCTGTCATCTGTGAGTATGACGCTCTCCCGGGGATCGGTCATGCGTGCGGCCATAACCTCATAGCTGAAGTGGGCGTGGCAGCGGGACTTGGCATAAAGGCTGCCATTCAGGCCGCGGGAAAACCCATTGGAAAGGTATGGTTGGTTGGTTTGTTGTTTAACGCCACATTCAACGCCGCAATAGGTCGACTATATGCAATAATACTACTACAAATAGTAACAGGGCCTACTGAAAATTTATATAGCGCTAAATCCAACCACTAAGTGGGTGCTCAAAGCGCTACAAAATAATAATAATGTTTGAGTAGAGTCAGAGACCATATAATAGAGGGACGGCCCTCCCCAACAGTTTATCATTAACCATCAGCGCTACGGTCTGGCATGCAACTGATACACATCGACACCCTGCTGCTAACTTCCCTCTAACGGTACACATGCGCAACAGATGCGCAGACATTCGCAAATGAGCACTCTGGTATCCACGTAAACAATATTGCGTAATATCCGGGCCGAGAGTAATTCTCTTAGCGGGATTACACTGGCTGCGTTTGACAGTTAAACATTACATGGACAGCTCCAATAAACTGATTACGGAGACACCCCCTCGCAGACACCCCCTCGTCTTGGTATCTGCGAGTTTCATTCTCAATTGAAATGTTCAGTACACGGCGCAAATATGGGTTTTACGCCAAAAAGCATAAAAAATAAAATACTGATCGTAGCCATATAAATTTGGTACGAAGCAAAAGAGGAAATCGCCGTGAATGTTGACATATTATTTTAAAAATGCTAGTAGTAAACTATTCTTGTGAAAGCGTGCGAAAATCAAGTGTTGTGGAGTAAATATTTCGGAAAACATCATATTTCGTCGCATTGCAGGAGTCAAAATAAGGAATTACGCGACCGCCACAGACTTATAAATGCCACTAAACCAATCTTTATCTTATCTGCTTTTATTAGACCCCGGTAACTAAGGATTTGTATTGAGAATTAGTAGCCGTTATTGAAAATCAAAATCGGGACTTTCGCAGATTTTACACCTCCGCCATTGTTCTCACAGAACAACGAGCACACATGACAGTATTCATCAAATACAAAGACAAATATATATGCTTTAGCACCCCTAATAAACTTCAGATGCATTGTTGCGAGTTAAGTATATACATGAGAATAAATGAAAAATATTACCTTTGCAATGAAAATACGCGAAATCGATGACTGAAGTGAACACACGTTTTCGCCAGCTTCCGGATAGGCTGCGCAGTACAACCCGTGGCGCTGATGGTTTTGCGCATTGGCTCGAGGATCGTCCCTCTATTATATGGTGTCTGGTAGAGTTAATAGGCAGTGAAAAGAGATGCGTTTTGAGATGTGATTTGAAGAAAGATGGGGGCAGTTTTAAGGCGAGGGGCAGTTCATTCCACAGCGATGGAGCACAAACACTGAAAGAAAGCTTTCCATAAGAGGCCAGTCTATAAGAAGGAGTTTTCAATAAGAATTTTCTTTCAGATCGCAGTTGTCTGGATGATTTGTAGGGGTTAGCATTTCACTTAGATATTCTTTTGACATGACTTTTAGACTCTTGAATGTGATACAGAGAACTTTAAACACTATCCTCGCCTCAGCTGGAAGCCAGTGTAATGATTTCAGTATCGGCGTATGTGAAAGTACTTTAGGGCACGTGAAACGACAAAATAGACACCAAGGGTTTTTACCCGGGGTGAGAAATTTATATCAGAGTTACCAATCACAAGTTTTAAGTTCTTGTCAGTTGACATCTGAAGCTGTTGCTTAGAGCCTACCAACATAATCTCAGTATTTCCATCGTCAAGTTTCAGTTTACTACATGTCATCCATGATTTTATCTCTGATGCACAAACACTTGTTTTCCGAAGGGATTCAGCAACTTGTGAAACTTCAAAACTACCCAGGACTTGAGTATCATCAGCATATGATTGGTGACCGAGATCATGCCATTTTATGATTCCACCAAGTTGATTCGTATATCACAAAGAGTAATGGACCCAGAACCGATCCCTGTGATACTCCACATTAAGATTGGCACAGCAAGATTGTTTGTCACCTATGATAACATGCTGGCTTCGGCTGTCAAGAGCCTGTCAATATGTCTGTTTTATGGATGCGGTCTGTAAATAATTGAGTCTGGATCAGACACTCTAGTGATCAACAGCATGAGCATTTAACTACGCAACTGTAATACGACGACATGTGTCAATCAAGTCAGCGAACGTGACCACCCGATTCCGTTGCTGAAGGGTTGCTGAAGACCAATTCTAACCCGGTTCCTCACGGGTCCCTCGAAAGAATGACCCACATGATTTAACTACAGCTAATACATTATCATCACACATAATTGTCAATATATGGAGGGTTAACATAATTACTAACTGCTTCTCAGCTGGACATTTGTATTCAATGTAATATGATCAAGTAATTAATTCCGAAAGGAACCTAGGTATACCATTCCACTGTTGATACTAGGAATATTTTACCTTTCCATGATACACATAACTGTTTCAGGAAATTGACAGACAGACAGATTTATTTCGTAGAGCGGCCATGAGGCCAAAAGTACAGTGACATTTTTACATCATGTGGAAATGTTAATTGTATATCTAGAGATATTTGATTATCCCTATCAAAAGTTCGAGTTGACCATTTCGAGCTTTGTTCATAAGGGTTTGTTTTATTCCAAGTTTTATCACGTAAGGAGGGCGTTAGTGAAAATATGCACGCACACGCTTTTGGAATATTCTCGCTCACGATGACAAACGTTATCAGGCTCGCTGACTTGGTTGACACATGCCCTGGGTTCCCAATTGCGTAGATCGATGTTTATGCTGTTGATCACTGAATTGTCGGGCCCAGACTGGATTATTTACAGACAAGCGCCGTATAGCTGGAATAATGATAATTATGATTCATTTATACAGCGCCTAGTATCCATTTGACTGGTTGCTCACTGAATCGTTATTTCGTCGGACAACCCAAGCTGCCAGGGATGCGCAGGAAGGTTAATATTCAAATGACTTATCTCACCGGTAACCCATTTTCTTCTGGGTGAGGTGGTGAGATGACATGGGGTTTAACGTCGTACTTGAGAATGTTCCGCTCATATGACGATGTGCATGCATGCGTGTGTATGTGTATGAGCGGCTGCTTGTACTAGCCCAGACTGAAGTTGGTTTTATAGTGCTAGCCCACTGAGATACCATGCCGCAGTGAAGCATGAATACCCCACTCGGACACATTATACTGACTGAGCCGACCAGTCCTTGTTGTACCCATTAATGCCGAGCGCCAGGCAGGGACCAACAAGTACCACATTTTAACGTCTTTTGGTATGACGCGGCCAGGGATCGAACCCGCTCTCCGGGCGGACGCTCTAACCACTACACCACGGAGGCGGTCTCTTCTGGGTGAATACAGGCAGTTTTGTATTCTCTTGTATACTCACTTGCCCTACTTGAGACCACATGTATCACACATGCTTCGTTGTGGGGCAGGACTGAAGTCCAAGAAACTCTCGGGAGTCAAGCTGCCAAACACGGTCACCCATCCAAGGACTGGACGCGCTGGACGTTGCTTAACTTGATTAACTTGATTCGTGACCTGAGCTCTCCGCACAGGACCACACACCACCACAACATGGGTGCGGTGTAAAACTAAACTCACTCACTCACTCACACTCACATCATATGTATTGTTTACCCTTGGTGAGACTTAAATCTATCTGGCAAATGTGCTTATTAGTTATATCATCGGCATTGACGCTTGTGTCTGCAGGTGACGGTATTGGGGACTCCGGCAGAGGAGTCAATGGGAGGGAAAATCGATCTGATCAACGCCGAAGCATTCAAAGATGTGGATGTGGCCATGATGGCTCACCCAACACCGGAGACGGCGGAATACATGCCAGCATTAGCAAGGCAAAAGTACTTATCGTGTTTGGTTCTGTTTTGCTTTTCAAGAGAATAAATTACAAATTGATATTTAAAGTTAGAATGTTTACATTGGGTCCCGTGACATTGTTTTGTCTGCATGCCAGTATTACGACTACTGGTATGACGGAGACGTTTACACGACCACAGGTGATTTTACGAAACGAGTGTCAGAATTAGTGTATTTTCCGAGTAAGAGACATACATTCGAGTGATTTTTTTTCTCTATTCAAAGATCGACATAGTGCTAAAATAATTGTAAAATTAATATTCATCATGATTCATTTAATGGAAAATGCGATTAATGTGACCAATTCAAAACCTGTTTTTCACCCCATCAAACTGTTTATTGGTTTCAGTCTCCCAGCTTAACCTTGGGATGTCCATTTTAGGAAATCCCCTTTTGGATGGTAACATAGTGCGTCCAGGACAAACGAAGCTGAAACCATTCTTGTAGTCATGAAAGTGTTCAGGAAATCCAGTTCTCAAGTTTACAGGGATGTTTAAACAATATCGTGGAATGGCGTAATAATTTTGATAATTTAATGTTTAAGTGGACCATCAAATGGTATGATGTCACTTATTTTGACAAAGGCAGGCCTACGTTACCTGGTGCTAAGTAGCTTCCTCGAAAAATTGCATTTCTGTCCCTGCCAATATTTTGTATTCCTTTTGAGTTTCCCTTTAGAGAAGTGCACCGATAACGACCGCCATTTTAGAAAACCAAAGTTGTCGAATAACGTCAATCTTCAACGTTTCTATCTTGACGTCATTCCGAACTGACGTGACAATAAGATTCGAAAAAGGTCAACAATGCCGCCAGGATGACGGAAACAATACACAGAAGTGCCTGAATTGATAATGGCACCAGGTCAATTACGATTTTTCTCACTTTTTCTAACCCCGTGGCTGTTTTTTTGATTCTGCATACGTTTTGTGTCAAACCAAGGTGCTTCATCAAGTTCCACGGTAAGGCTTCTCACGCTGCGGGGTTTCCCTGGGACGGCATCAACGCACTTGACGCCGCCGTCTTGTGCTACCAGAACATCTCCTGTCTCAGACAACAGATGAAACCTGACTGGAGAGTGCATGGTAAGTAAGTTAGGTCGGACCATAATTAAATGTAAAAGTTGTGAATTATAGAGTAAGACAGTCATGTTGACTCGGTTGAACAGTAGTAATGAGGGGGCGGTGGGGTAGCCTAGTGGTTAAAGCGTTGGCTCGTCACGCCGAGGACCCGGGTTCGAATCCCTACATGGGTACAATGTGTGAAGCCCATTTCTGGTGTTCTCCCGCCGTGATGTTGCTGGAATATTGCTAAAAGCGGCGTAAAACCAAACTCAGTCAGTCAGTCAGTCAGTAGTAATGAGAGGGCTATAGATTGTTGTGTGTAATTCAACATGTATTCCTAATTGTCTCGCTGAAAGTTTATATGCATTTTTCTTTAAGAAATTCAAAATATTATACACGTACAAGTTTGAAACCCTTTCTTAATTTACATGATGTGTTTTTTTTATTTGAAATATGTATGCAAAAGTCCGTTGACAACAATATGAAATCCATGACATTTTGAAAACGATTTTTCTCTTTAAAGCAATGCTGGAATGAATGTCTTGGCAAAAGAATATATCAGAATAAAACGGTCTTAACATTGTTATGTTGTGCCAGATATTTATTAAATGAGCAGTAGTTATTAAATGATGTTTTGACAAAATCATGATTGCCTTTTGTTTGAAACGAAGGCGTGATACACAACGGAGGAGTCAAGCCAAACATTATCCCTGAGTTGACGGAGATGGAGTTTAACTGCAGAGCTCCCACGGACAGTGAAGTGGCGGAGCTTGTCAAGAAGTTCTCAGCGTGCGTGGAGGCTGCTGCTACAGCTACAGGCTGCAAGGTGATGCTTCAACTAGTATAATAGTGAATGCAATGTACTATGTACAAACCACAAGACCCGTGAAAGTCCGGGATAGAATCTTGATCTTCAGTAACCCATGGTTGTCGTAAGAGGCGACTAACGGGATCGGGTGGTTAGGCTCGCTGACTTGGTTGACACATGTCATCGGTTCCCAATTGCATAGATCGATGCTCATGCTGTTGATCACTGGATTGTCTGGTCCAGACTCGATTATTTACAGACCGCCGCCATATAGCTGGAATAGTCCTTTAGTAAAACTAAACTCACTCACTCTTCCAAACCACAAGGTGGTGCCTCAAGTACACCTACAACTACAGTGAATGCAAGGTTAACATACTCTACGTTCTCCTACAGGCTGCAAGGTGATGCCTTAACTATACGTTGTTTAACAGTGAATGCAAGGTTTACTCACTTTGTAAGTTGTATGTTCTCTTTCAGGCTGCAAGGTGATACGTCAACTTCACGTAATGTACGGTTAATACACTATGTATGCTGTACGTTCTACTACAGGCTGCAATGTGATTCGTCATTTATACGTAGTGTAACAGTAAATGCAAAGTTTACTTACTATCTAAGTGTAACAGTGTGATGCCGTTCAACTGCATAGATGAGCCTCAACTATACGTAGACTAACAGTGAAAGCTAGGTTAACACACTATGTACATTGTACGTTCTACAGGCTGCAAGGTGATGCCTCAACTACTATACGTAAAGCTAGGTTAAGTGTAACGTTCTACAGTGAATGCTAGGTTAACACACTATGTACATTGTACGTTCTACAGGCTGCAAGGTGATGCCTCAACTATACGTAGACTAAGTGTAACGGTGAATGCTAGGTTAACACACTATGTACATTGTACGTTCTACAGGTTGCAAGGTGATGCCTCAACTATACGTAGACTAAGTGTAACGGTCAATGCGAGGTTAACACACTATGTACATTGTACGTTATCCAGGTTGCAAGGTGATGCCTCTACTATACGTAGTGTAACGGTGAATGCAAACTTAACACACAGTAACATGTAAGTTCTCTTACAGGCTGAATGGTATGCATGCAAACAGGTGGAACTGCCCTAAAGGTAAACGCAATCGGCACCAGCTGTTATCAACAAATGACATTAACGCCAGCGTCTCGCGTCAACGAATCAAGTGACGTTTTTTAATACAACGTGAGTAGATATCGCATCATCTAAGCCTACTTTTCCTGTGTTACAGGCAGACTATTACTTTCACCCAAAAGCATACGAAAGTCTCATCACCAACAACACCCTCGCGACATCCTACAGGGACCATGCCGAGTCCCTTGGCCTAGAGTTCTCGCCCAGTGAACGTGTGACAGGGAAGTACGTTGGTTCAACCGATATGGGTAACGTGTCTCACGTCGTGCCGAGCATCCATCCTATGTTCTTCGTCGGGAGGAAAAACTGCATCAACCACACAACAGAATTTACCGAGGCAGCAGGTATACATAATTATTAGTATCCCAACATTATTGGCCATCCCACACTGAGGGTCGGCAGCAAATCGCTCTATATAGTTGTTGTTTAAAGATAGTTAATGCAGCGCAGGAGCAGCCATTTGTGTTTTGGCTGCTTGCTCCCTAATGCTTTTGGAGATTTTATAAGAAAATGGGTGGTTTGACAATAGTCTTTATTGAAGGAAAAAGACCGATGCTAAAATCACAACAGTCGAGGGCTCCCCACGACTGTGGTGTCTGTCATACAGAACCTGAAACAAATATACCCATTGGAGCCTATGCAAGTCTAGAATGTGTGGCAAGTCTAGATTACCACAGTTTCTGAAGATGAAGAAAGTCTCTGGGCTCTTTTTATTGTATTTTATTAACATTATTTAGAAACTGTTTTCCCCTGTAAACTATGTTCATTTCAGAGACTAGTTGTTATTCTATGCGCTGTGTTGCCAACGCGTTGTTTTAGTGCGGGAAGGCCTTTACAACACACTCTGAAGTACTCCAAAAGAAACAAAGAAAAAATAACATAGAGAAATCAATTATGAAATAACCATTTATAAAAGTCCTTGCATACAAAATGCTGCGTAATACAATCACGTGTTTGTGCGATTCATATTTTATATGTCAGAGAATTACTAACCGAAACCGATCAAATGCCAACACCGGTTGACGTTCTGTATTTCAGGTTCGTCCGACGCCCAACCCTATACACTGAAAGTTAGCAAGGCGCTGGCTATGACGGGTGTAGACCTGCTCCTACAACCATCCTTGTTACAGAACGTTAAGCGCGATTTTCAAAGGGATCTCCAGTTGTCATAATAATACATACTTGATTCATACATTGGTTTTGTGAATATTTATACACACGCTGTCCTATATTGCATCTCATTTACAATGCACAGTTTAAATTACTTGATAGCAATAATTACTATTGTCTGTCACGTCTGGTAATCTGGTCACGTTAAGATAGCGTCAGGTTACGAGATCTGAACAATTTGGTGCGTTCACTATCCTAGACAGTCCTACTTAACTGTCCCGCTGACATTTCCGCCAATTCACTGCCTCAACACAGAATTAATTCCGCTACGAAAACAGATCAATAGATTCTGGTTGTATTGTATACTAGTCACACGTTGCTGAGGATGAAATCATAGATTCAACAGAAAAGTATGATGTGGGGTCAAATTTGGTTTAAATATCTAAGCTTATTGTAAGCATGGATCCTAGGTTTCAGTATGTCATTTCGTCTTGTGGATCCCATACCTGCTACTGACATGTGTTGTGTTATTGTCAATGACTTGTTCTATGATTTGCAAAATGGTTGACCGGTGCCATGAAAACCATTTTTATGGCTACTCGTGTATCAAGTGCATAAGGTTAGATTAAAGTGAGTGTCTGCCTAAGGAGGGTTCTACCTAATTATTTATCCAGTTTTAAATGGATACAATTTCAAATTATAAATCTACGTTTAAGTAAAGTTGTGAATTTTGTGTGATCCTTAGCAAAGTGTGAGTAGTATATGACAATGGTATTGAAAACTTTGCTCAACGAATATGACCTAATATTACCCAACGATGTTGTAGATGTTAGAGCACATGCCTGTTTGAAACATGTTCTAGCCTGGTAACTCCTGAGGACAAGATTCAGATTGTGTTTGCAGATGTCTTAGTATTTACGAAAGCAGAGATATATAAATTCTTTTGTGTCTCACCATTTACTTCAAGGAGTACAAATATAACTTTGATTGTATTTATAATATTGTATGCATCATGAGAATACAGTTCTGATTTTACTCGGCAAACGACATTTATTTTCACAATTAGGTGCGTTTTTAGCATCACAATTTTGTCGTTTCCTGTAAATCACAAATTATTGTGAATAAATTGTGTATTATATACGCGGCTGACAGGGAAAAATGAATGTGACTTGTTTTCATTGGTTTATAGAAACACGCGTTTTTGTGAAAGGTTCTAGGAAATTGTCACAAATAAAATACGAGATTTATTGTACTTTATATTGCATTGCATCATCACAATATCATACTGAGTCTATTTCTCAACATCTCAGGGATAGACATAGATTAATGTTGCAATATCTCCAACAATCTATCCCCAGCAATCCATCTCCAGCAATCAATCCCCAGCATTTATCACCAGTAATTTCTCGTTGAGTAATGTTTCTTTCTCAAAATCCTTAAGGCGAGCATGTGACGTGGGTACACTGAAACTGGTGCCTAAATTCAACAAAAACTATTTTTAGACACATATTCTTGCATTCCTACCGTGATCCGCCCAAAGCAAACCACATCTTTGTTTAGTAACTTAAAACATAAATCCACGTAATCGACATGTGACCCGCGAAGATCCAGGTTAGAACTGATCATCAGTATCCCATGCTTGTTGTAAGAGGCGACTAACGGGATCGGGTGGTCAGGCTCGCTGACTTGGTTGATACATGTCATCTGTTCCCAATTGCGTAGATCGATGCTCGTGCTGTTGATCACTGGATTGTCTGGACCAGACTCGATTATTTACAAACCGCCGCCATGTAGCCGGAATATTGCTGAGTTCGGCGTTAAACAACAAACAAACAAATAATTGACATCTGGCGCAGTACAACAGTTATGTTTGATGATGGAGGAAATCTACTGGTGGGACATTTCAGAGGATGACTCAGATATCTGCTGTTACGCAATTATTCATGGAACACAGATAATGTGAACTAACATCATTATACAAACTGGAGATTGCTATATCGTACATAAAACATGAATGATACTGTAACATCAGTCATGTACTGATGGTGGGGCATGTGGTAGGCGAGCTGTCTAAGGTGCCGCATCGATCCCAACTTGTGACCGGGTGTGAAAACCTTGGAGCTAACATTACTTTCAGTGTTGTCACAACCGTGTGTACTTAAATTAATCAACTCATCTGATGGTAGGTGACCAGATGGTGGTCACACGAACACGTGCAGACACTTAGTTGCGGGTATAGTAACGTGCAGTATCACTGGACAAAAATGTGTCCTAGTGCACCCAGCGGCAAATGGGTACCTTGTGAGGATGAGGCTGTGTCATAACTCGCTGCGCCTAACAGACTGCAAGAGTTGAATACACCCCAGGGAGTTGAGTTCGTTAAAAGAATGCCAGAAAAAAGACATCCGTTGATCACGGGAACACTCCAACTCCTTAAGCATGTACTAGTTGCGTGGATATGTGCGTTATATAAATATCCTATAAAAAAATATCTTATGATAATAATATCATTAATCAGTCACCTGGTGTTACAGGTATAGAAGACAGAAGTAAGAGGATGGACGTGATCAACAATAAGTTCACCAACATTTACCATCGATTCTAATATGCTAAACCCGATGGCTCAAATTAACCACCCATGTAAGGTAGAATAAATGATGTACATGTATATGTATTTCAGGCGTTGCCCAACACCTTGTTTGTCTGGTGGCATCAGAAAAACATTAACATAGTGAAGAATAGTATTTGAAAACAAATTGTCTGGTTATTTTATTCATTACATATTTACAGTTACTGTCGATTCACGATTCAAGTTATTTTTCTCTTCATAATATTTGTGTATATGTTTACGTCATTACAATGACGACAACGTAATCTGTCTCAAGACGTAACATCTGTGGAATGATGATCATGGTTTGTCGTGATCAACGCGGGTTCAACGATTACTAACGTCGAAGGTATTCAAGCTGTCTGTCTCCTTATTCCCCAGGCTAATTACTTTTCCAAACTACAGATAAGGGATGAGTTCAAATACATGCATTATGAGTTGTTTAGCAAAGATGACACTTTAAACAAACATGCATACCCAATGCAGACATCTCTGGGCCCTTTTGCAGCAAGAGAATGCTGCATTTGCGTCATCTGATACAGTTGTGAATACACTCGTAGGCTTTAAACGGCCATCGACTTCGACGGAGAACAAGTGATGGGCAACATACGACACATTGCCCATGTCTGCGGACCACATTGCTATGCCTTGAAACGTCTCCTGTGTAAGTTCTATCCCTAGGGCGTTAGTGGTGAAAGCCTTCGCCAGAGTCCTGGATGAAAGTCACACCTTTAAAGAAGGTAGGTATCTATTGTCTTAGATTCCATACAGCGTGACAAGTAAAGAGGAAAAGCCAAAGTGTCTCATGTCGTTTTTGTTCTCCTTGGTGAACCACATGATCACGGCTCGCTTGGATTGGAAATCACAAGTTTCGAATTTCTGGTAGAAAATGCGTATGGTGTGTAAGAGAATTTAATGCCGACACGGCTGTTTGCAGAAAGAAGATTTCAAGTACAGTGTACTGTTAGTGTAAAATAAGATTTGAATTTACCCCCAAAACAACAACAACAAAAACAACCAAAAACAAAAACAAAAACAAAAACCCCAAAACAAAAAAAAACAACAAAACTAAAAAAAAAAACCCTCCCCAAAAAATAATAAATAAACAAATATAAATAAAACAACAAAACAAAAAAAACAAACAATGAACAAAAAAAAAAAAACAAACAAACAACAAAACCAAAACAAAATAAAAAAACAAAACAAACCAAACAAACAAAAACACAAGACAAAAGCAATAAAAAAACCAACCCCTGAACAATTAAACAAGACAAATCAATAAAAACAAAACCAAAACAAAACAAACCAAAACAAGAAAAAAAACAAAACCCAAATCAATGCAAATAGAAACTGTGTTTTCCATTATCCGTCGACTTTGTTCTAACTTTAACAAACTTTGCTCCCGACCACCAGCATCCGGGGATAGACCCCCATACGTGCGATATTGCTGACTTCATGTGTGATGCTTGAAGAGGGGTTACGTTATCACCTTTGTTGCTGTTGCTTTTTGCGTACAGATGTGCGACTGACGATACTGCTTTTTCTCGTGTTTGGCCTTACATGTTATACAATTATAGACTGGTGATGAGGTCAATACCTGTTTTTATGGACCTGCGAAAAGCAAAATTGACCGAGGACGAAGTCCATATCGCTTTTCGCGGGTCCATAAAACAGGTATTGACCGAATTCACCAGTCCATAATTGTTTTATTATGTAATTACCGAAAAAAGCTCCTAAAAACAAAAACATGTTCATTTAGTCAAGAAAAGTCAATTTATTTTCACTACAAACCAATAACGTCATGTCAACAATACTGTGATATGTAAACAATAGAATGACGTCATAGCTTGACAAACAAAATCTATTTTTAGTAACTCAAGTCAATATGACTGGGTTGGAGTCTGTCACGTGACCGCCTCTAGACCACGTATCCGACACAATTGCGACCACGGGTAGTTTACCAAAGTATTTGACACCGTTTCACTGACATTCTGTGTACACATATATTGTCCCGATACCTTGACCTCATCTGACCTCCAACTGTTCAGCTGTACGATATCTGGAACACATTACCAGCCATTAAAGGTGTATGGTGCACCAATAGCAGTGCGCATGCGTATAGTTTAAACACTATAGGTGTCACTTTCACCCTACATATTTCGTATACACATGTTCATCCAGGGTGTTGAATTCCACCACATATGGTGAAACATCCGTTGAAAGGGTGTAATATAATGAAAATAGATAGGCGATATATAGATTTACGCCGATACTCAAAGCGTATTCTTTATTTATATGGCGGCGGTCTGTAAATAATCGAGTCTGTAAATATCCAGTGATCCACATGTGATTTTGCGCAATGTAATATAATTGTCAAAATAGATAGACGATATATAGACAGTGACGATTTCAAAGCGTTTTTATTATTACCAGAGAGGGTATCCAAATGTTAATGATATTGTTCAGGAGATAATTGTATTCAGCACGCAGTTGTTGTGAATTTTTGCGGTTTCATGTATTCCCTGAATTCCTTGCCTCCTTTAAAGTATTCAAGAGACGACAGCTGTCGTAATGATTATATCTCATATACATTATATTATTCAAAGTTGAAATGTTATACCGAACTGATATGTCCGACTTCAACTTAACATTGTTGTACTTACATAACGTCAATTCAGACCAATGACAACGGAGCGGCCAATCCAAATGTATGAGAAATTGTGGATTCCAAACAACGCGGAACGGGCACTCTTACCTCAAAAGAGCACAAGTAAGACACACGGAATCTATGCTTATACTTAAATTACAAGACCAGTGAAGATCCAGGTTAGAATTGGTCTTCAGTAACCCATGCTTCTCGTAAGATGCGACTAACGGGATGGCTTGGTCAGGCTCGCTAACGTAGTATCCCAAATGCGTAGATCGAAGCTCATGCTGTTGATATCAAGATTGTCTTGTTCAGATTCGATTATTTACAGACCGCCGTCATATAGCTGGAATATTGGAGTGCGGCGTTGAACAAACAAACAAACAAACAAACAAAACACAAACAAACAAACAAAACACATTTAATTACATGCGATAACACATGCATTCTGAAATATAGATAATCTTTTCCCCTTGCTTGTTTATTTTCTTGAAAATGATACTGTGTGGTCTCTCACCTTTAAATAACGTGGATACTCTCTGTTATAGTCACAGTAACGCTTCACAAATGTGGTCAGAGCCGTGTGCAGCGGGGAGAACAATAGCAATATTCAGCAACGTCAGTCAGCTATTTATCACCCAACTGCGATGTCAGGGAAAGATGTGGCTTGTCGGGAGATCGACGTTCACTCGTCAGATCTCAACACACTCAGTCAGGAAATCTGGAAACACCCAGAACTTTGTTACACAGAAACCTTTGCCCACGATTACCTGACCACATTTCTTGAGAAACATGGATTTGAGGTTGAGAGGAATTACATGCTTGATACAGCCTTCAGGGCAGTGTTTGGTAAAGATGGAACAGGTCCTCACGTGGCCATAATGTGTGAATATGATGCCCTGCCGGAGATCGGACACGCCTGTGGCCACAACCTGATAGCTGAAGTGGGCGTGGCAGCGGGTCTTGGTGTGAAGGCGGCGCTACAGGCAACAGGGACGGGAGGGAAGGTCAGTATGAACAGGAGAATTGTATGACCAGTGATTGAGTTAAAGTGTGCTTAATACTGTTCGTCACGGCGGCCGTTAAAACGTCGAGTCTGAACCGGGCAAATCATGTTTTTTCGACAATCTTTTGGCCTATATTTTACATATTGGGGGCATATGCCCTCACTTTAGCTTCCTATTGATGCAATAAAAGATTTATTATCCCTTACAACTTGCCTGGAATCGATAATTGAAACTTCGAGGCGAACAGCTTCCAAACAGAAACACTTGCCATATATGGAATGTCAACTATTGCTCCGTTGTCGATGTTTGCCGAACTGGTTTCAATCACAAATTCGGCGTAGGATAAAGAGCGCTGTAAGGGACATAACTCTATGGGGTTCGCTTGAAATAGTGTTCGGCCGGTAGAGGGCGCGAAAGTCGATTTAATGCGACGTTCGAACTTTTTAAATTAATATTGCAATCTTAAATACGTAAGTTTTGGGGGATAAATTAAATGGTAGCTTCCCTGAAGGCTGATAGTTAGTATTCTTGAGAGAAATCCATTATGTATTTTTAGAGAAATGTGGTGTGACATTGTGTGATAGGTTTTAATGACTATCGCATATTGATTTTTTGTTGTCCTCTTATGATGTGTCACGGAGCTGCACTCCTAAGAACAGGCTGTCTTCGTATTCCAATTGCGTAGATCGGTGCTCATGCTGTTGATCACTGGATGGTCTGGTCCGGTAGAGGGCACGAAAGTCGATTTAATGCAACGTCGCATTAATTCATTCGAACTTTTTAATTTAATATTTTAATCTAAATGCGTAATTTTTTGGTGATCGATTATTAGCTGGAATATTGCTGAGTGCGTCGTAACTCACTCAACTCACTCACTACTAACTGTCCAAGTGATCAACCCCAGAAAACACTTACAAGCCTCAAGAGGAGGAGAGGAACAATTTATATTAAATGATAACGTCTTTATGGCATTGGATGTGGCGTTTTGGTGACGTTTCGGTAATATCAAGTAACGGTGTTATCATCTCCACGGAACTGTCGCAGCCATTGTAATAAAGAAGCTGTCAATGAATATAACTTGTTCCTCTTCATGATTTCAACTTCCAAAATGCCACTTACAGAAACTGACAAGCGTCGCTCATTACCAAGCCATGAGCTAATATACATTTCATGTGCCATTCCTATTATTCGATACTGGTAAAGGCATCTCATTCATTATCACCCTTTCTATGAGGTATTCGAACCGTGCCTGAATAGCGTGAACGAGTTGAAATACATCCAGTCGAATATGTTTCTTGCACAAGGTACGGGGCGGTGGGGTAGCCTAATGGTTAAAGCGTTCGCTCGTCACGCTGAAGACCCGGGTTCGATTCCTCACATGGGCACAATGTGTTTAGCCCATTTATGGTGTCCCCCTCCATGATATTGCTGCAATATCGCTAAAAGTGGAGCAAAACCCAACTCACTCACTCATTTTACAGGTAACTGTTCTGGGCACGCCAGCAGAGGAAGGCGGAGGGGGCAAGGTTGATCTGATCCATGCCAACGCGTTTGAAGGTGTGGACGTGGCAATGATGGCTCATCCTGCTCCATTAACAGCTGTGGATGCATCTTATCTGTCGAGAGAGCAGTAAGTGCATGCTCATAACACTGAGTGTTCAAGTACTTTCTGAATCATTACTTATTGAATGTATGCCTGCGTTGACTTGTGAACTGTTAAAAAAACTCTGCGAGCTGCAGTGGTGATATTTTTGGCAATAAATGGATGAATAAGTTGGGTCTACTGCGACTTTGAAATCTTTACAATTACATCACATCATGTCATTTCCCAACAAGGATCAGGTATAATCAGTCACATCTGGTATTCGAATAAACGATCATCGGAACCTGGCGCGACCAAGGGACGCAACTCCATGCTAACTCTATGGCTTAGATGGCATTAGATCCACTTGTGTGTTCAGATATATATACAATTAGCACAATATTTAGTTATTGTTTGTGAGGAATTTTGAAGTGGCAAGAACAGTGTGTCTTTACGATGTCACACAGAGAAACAACACACACAAATACACACACACACATTCATACATACATGTATCATGTTATTCTACAGATATACAACAAACATTAGATTAAGAGAATCGACTCATTCGTTTGGAAACATACAAAATGTATTATAATAATGCGTTATAGTACTTGATTCAGAACATAGTGCAAAACATCAGACGAAACAATTTAAATATGTATTCCGATTGCTATTAGGTGATCAATGTCGTGTCTGTATATCAGCATGTTTATGTCTATATAGACACATATTTTCCGTCAGACAGGATACGATTACTGTGGCTGCTGTATATGTTAATTCTTTTGCGATCGTTTTCTGAGTGTTATTATGTCATGTATGTCAGTATGACACTTGCGTGCAGATGTTACAGCTGGTAGTAAGTGTATTCTTTAGCCACAAAATCAGCGTTTGAACTAGAGTAAATGATAGAGACACTCCATTGTCATAAGTCCACGGAGTGCCCATTGAAAGCTTTCGTGAGAGAAGCAAAACTGTTATTCTGATGCCTTTAATAGTTTCTATGACAGCTTCAGTAATGACCTTTCTTGCTGAAGGTGCAACATCAAGTTCCATGGCAAGGCGTCTCACGCTGCAGGGTTTCCCTGGAAGGGCATCAACGCCCTTGACGCCGCCGTCTTGTGCTACCAGAACATCTCCTGTCTCAGACAACAGATGAAACCTGACTGGAGAGTGCATGGTAAGGGTTCTATATTTACAATCAGCTAATTCCAAACATGACCGGAAAGACGAGATACTTATTCCGGTATGTGTGTGTGTATGCGCTCGTGTTTGCGCGTGTGTGTGTGTGATGTGTTTCATTCTGTAACAACAATACGACTGTATTAATTTACCTATGTCACGTTTACTTTTTCTTTTCTCTTTATAATTCACAGAATCTAGGGCGGATATTACTGCTGATGCAGTCAAACATTGCATTTAGCCTACAGCTATCAATAAATTGTCGTGCTGCACACTGAATATTCTTCACTGACCTTGTGTTTTAGGGATAATCAAGAATGGTGGAGCCAAGGCTAACATCATTCCAGAGCTGGCGGAACTCGAATACTACCTGCGGACACCTACCGACGAAGACATGGGAATTTTGAAGAATAAATTTATTCAGTGTATCATGGCGGCAGCAGCAGCAACCGGATGTAAGGTAGATTGTATAAGATGATGTCCATTATGGACTCGCCCAGTAACTTTATGGCATTCATCACATCTTAGTTGTTCAGTGTGAGCGACTTGGGCTTAATACACTCTTTGTCAACTGTGTTGAAGTCATACCAGGGCAGTTCAGCATATCAAATGCCAATGGAGACACACACTACCATGTAGTTCATTGTTATTAACTGGCACATCCGATGTGACCCGTGAAGATTCGGGTCAGAATTGGTCTTCAGTAACCCATGCTTGTTGTAAGAGGCGACTTATGGGATCGGGTGGTGAGGCTTGCTGATTTAGTGGACACCTGCCATCGTATCTCAGTTGCAAAGGTCGACGCCCATGACGGTGATCACACGATGGTCTGGTCCATACTCGGTTATTTACAGACCGCCGCAATATAGCTGGACTATTGCTGAGTGTGGCGTTAAACAACAAACAAAGAAAACATCTGATGTAAGAGACAGTTTATTTGGGCATGTGACAATCATCCGTAGGACATATCACCAAAAATTGTATATTTTGTTTCTGGTGAAGATTCGGGAGGGGTATTCATGGATGCCTCTTTAATTTTAAGGCGGAATACGACTTTGAGCCAAAGGCATATTCTAACGTCGTCACGAACAGATCTCTGGCGAAGTCATTCACCACTAACGCTAACACCCTAGGGATAGAACTTACCCCGAAGGAGAAGTATGCAGGCATGTCAATGGGGTCCACAGACATGGGCAATGTGTCGCATGTTGTACCCAGTATCCATCCCCTGTACTACGTGGGAGTCGACGGCTGTCTTAACCATACAAGAGAATTCACTACAGCATCGGGTGAGGCAGAAATAGGGAAAGGTGTAAACAAAAGATCCATGGTTTAGTTAATGAGCCTTGTCGCTTTCGCAATATTGGTATTCTAGATGAGGGTTGAGGGATATGTCAAATGGTCATAGCAAGGGTACAGTTCTCATTAGAGATCAATTTAGGAACAACACATGTTTTGATTTCACTGTCATTAAATCCTTGCATTTTTGGTCTTTTCTAGTAAGTAGGTGAGGTACAAATGATATCACTCTCAGACAATAGCCATGGGAATAAATTTTACACGACCAAGAGGTTGTGACAAAAGAAAGTTACATGTAAGGTAAATGCATAAATTATGGTTATAAAATAACACAATACAATAGCAAGACAAAACCTTAGACGCGAGAATATCTACGCATTTCATTATTGCTGTTTGCAATGGGTTATGTACCACCAGCAATGTGTAAAGAATATTGTGGTCGTTGGTTCGGAAACCTAGATTCCCCTTGGTATTGATCCTTGATTTGTTAGCCAAAGCGGATGTCATTTACAACATCTAAAGTGTCTGGAAAGGGTGTTACGATATTTTATCCTTCCTGAATACAGCAAAGTTAAATCCCGTACACAAGTAAAGATGCATTATTGTTAGACCTATAAAAAAATTAAGACATGTGTACATGTTGTTATACAATATAACCCTTTACAACAATTATATTGATTAAGAGCCGAATTACACCCTTCGAAACCAGATATGCGAAACCCAAATTTGAAAGTAAAGAGGATGTCCATTCATCGTACAATGGACTGCTCCGAAGTATAAGGAAGTTTTCCAGTCATCGTACAATGGACTGCTCCGAAGCATAAGGAAGTTCTTTCTTGATCTCTGATCAATGTTGGAACTTCTATGGCGTGTATTGCACGATCATTATAACCTCTATTTGGTTCCCCCCAAAACTTTAAATTTTCACGTACCAGGTTTTTAAATGTAGTATTTTTGTTCTTTTAAATTTCGGCTAAATTATCCTACAATCGCCAGTGGCTGAAGGGATGGTGTAAATCCAGCTAGGCTCCATGCAGGTAGCAAAAGTAATGTAAGTCCCCATGGTTCCTAGTATGGTGATCTACCTTCAGTTGTTGGTGATCTATAGCCTGTGTTTTATATTGTATTGTCTTCTTTAATTGGAATGTTTCAGCTTTGCTCGCTAGTTTTATATTATATCTGTGATTATTTAGTATTTGTACTGTCCATCGTCGACAGGTTTTAATCTTCAAAATGTTTTCACTTTTTATTGTATAAATTGTTTTCGTCACGATATGGCTGAGATATTGCCGATGTGACGTTAAATATTATTGATGTCAACTTCTTTATTGTGAATAACTAAATCTTGCTTTTCTTACAAACCAACCAACCAACCAGAAATGATACAATGCACCAATTTTATTTTTCTTAGTTAGAGCATTGCACAATAATGGTGACAACAGTGAAAGAGTTCCCTAGTAACATCTGTTGTGTTGGCTAAGGATGCAGCTCATAATCCCAGTGCATGCATTAGTATTATTTCCATAACCTAGATATATTCTGAAGCATACTGGCAATGTTCGTTGTGTGTTAGAGTTACTCTCTATCCACCGGATCGCCTCCGTGATGTAGTGGTTAGAGCATCCGCCCGGAGAGCGGAAGGTCGCGGGTTCGATCCCCGACCGTGTCATACCAAAAGACGTTAAAGTGTGGTACTTGTTGGTCCCTGCCTGGCACTCGGCATTAATGGGTACAACAAGGACTGGTCGGCTCGGAGTCAGTATAATGTGTCTGAGTGGGGTATTCCTGCTTCACTGCGGCATGGTATCTCAGTGGGCTAGCACTATAAAACCAGCTTCAGCCTTGGCTAGTACACACACATACACACGCATGCACGTCGTCATATGAGCGAAATATTCTCAAGCACGACGTTAAACCCAATTTCACCTCACCTCACCTCTATCCACCGCTGCTACCATGTAATGCAATTGAAATGCTATGAATTTATCTAATTTACAATAGGAATGCAATCATTGCTTCCAGGAGCTCCCGAAGCGCAACCCTTGACACTGGAAATCAGCAAAGCTCTCGCAATGACAGCTGTCGACGTTTACACATCGCCGGAGATGCTGACGGACATACAAACAGACTTCAGGTGTGACATAAAGGGCAGCTAAACATTCGTCTGTGGTCAGAATTGATAAGCAAACTGAATATACTGAGTATATACGTTTAAGGATAATTATTTAGTGCAAATGACTCTGGACCTTATAGTATATTTTCCTCATCAATACGTATTAATATAACCAGACATGAATGATGAAGCGTGGGTGATAGTAAAAAGATCACTTCAATATTGCGATGAATAGAATATAGGATGGTATTATTAACACGGTAAAACTAGACAAAGTTTTACCAATATTTATGACAGTATATATTATTTGAAACTGGACATGTACAGATTAACTGACCACGGTTCACAATCTTCAAGCTGCCAAGGGTCACATCGATAACGAACATCCGAAACCAGTATCTGGTCCGGGTCTGCAGATAACAATAAACTAATCAAATTCACTGTGAACTTCACCCATCAACACCGATGTCTTCAATACGTTTATGAAAATTATCATATAATCCGGTCAAGATAGAGTAGCTTAAGTGCGCAGTTGGCACCGTATCGTCAGTCGAGTTAGGCAATAGGATTTAGATATAGCAACTGAAGTTCACAACAACAACTTTATCGTCAGTGTATCAGTAAATGGGATTATCTATGATAACTGGAATAGGTATAAAACAGGGACAACACACAGTCACAAATCGTTCAGTGACTGCTGTGTAATAAACTCCTTGTTTATTTACTCAGGTAAGAAACTTTACTTTCTTCTACTTTGACATATATACCATTGTTATTCTAGGTTAACTTTAATCTATTGTAAATACCTTAACTATAAGTTACAACCCTGGCAGTACCTTCAGGTTTATGTGGAACGAGGCATCCCTTAGTATGTGTCTCATCTCTTCTGTATTGCAGTTTAGGATTATGTATTTCATACTGATTGACACTACACTGTTTTGTGACGATTATAGAATGTATAGAGTGTGTCGGATATTTTAACTATTGTATTACGTTTTGCATGAATACTATATGCTGTTTGGGACCGTGACAGAATGTAGATTGTATGAATCCCCACTGGGGTGATGTGTAGAGTTCTGAACTATTGTTGTGTACATTGGAATATGTATCGCGATTAATGTAGTATGTGTCGTGTATAACGAATCTACATGTGATGTTTATGTACTTTGATATCTGATTGCATTCTGATCATGTTCTAATAATTAATTGTAAACTATGCTATTATTGACTGATTATGTAAAATCGTTCAGTGACTGCTGTGTTATAAACTCCTTGTTTATTTACTCAGGTGTTGTGTTGTGTGTGGGTAGGTATGGGCAGTGGATGGAGAGGTGCTCTGTTAGGATGCCGTGAAACTTTGGAGACTTGACATTTATGACATGACTTGATGGAATCATGAACGTACTGATACATCCCAGACCAATAGTACTTTAGTTTGAGAGCCCCATACACTCTGTCAGCGCCAAGGTGACCACCACCTGCTTGAGAATCATGGTATGAGAGAAGAGCATCCCTGCGGAGGCTCTTGGGAAGGGCTAACTGACGAATGAGTTTATCAGTTGCTTCCATCTTGCGAGTACGCGGCTGATAAAAATGGTAAAGTACCCCATCTAACATGTCATACTCATGAGCAGTGTTTTGAATCCTTTTCCTCTGGTTCATATCTTGTGGTAAAGAACCATCTTCGAGGAAATTTACAATGCCTTTGAAATCAGCTGCAGGACACTGCCGTTGCATTTCTCCAATATTTTCCCGATCAGGAGAAGAGGGAGTAGGGGTTGTGTCCATAATGGTATCCACAGCATAGATAGATAGGGATGGGGTGTCGTAGAAAAACTGAATTTCGAGAGATTCAGTTTGTGTGTCATGGTTGTCATTGACACCTAGCGTCTGTATAGGAGGGTAGGTTCTCCTAGATAGTGCATCAGCATTGGTGTTCACTTTCCCAGGCCTGTGAACAATGTCATACGTGTACTCTTGCAGTTCAAGAGCCCATCTATGGAGACGGCTGGTGGTGTGCTTGATGCTCTGCAACCAGACTAGGGCCTTATGGTCTGTAATGATTTTGAAGGGTTTACTCGTGAGATAAATGCGGTTGCACTTTACTGCTTCTACCACAGCTAGACACTCCTGTTCACTGACGGTCCAGTTCTTTTCATATGAATTCAGAGATCTTCCCCCATATGCAATTGCTCGTTCCCTACCCTGGTCATCTAACTGGCCTAAAACATAGCCGATTGCTGATCCTGATGCATCTGTAGTGAGGATAAATGGTTTCTGCATATCAGGGTAGGCCAAGACAGGAGCCTGAACAAGATTTTGTTTCATTTGTTCAAATGCAGTTTGGCAAATGTCCGACCAGTGAAATGGGCTATCTTTCTGTAAAAGGGCATTTAGCGGTGCTGCTAGTTTGGAATAACCCTTGAGAAACTTTCTATAGTAATTGCACAATCCAAGAAAGCTGCGAAGGTGATGGATGTTTTTAGGAGGAGGAAAAGTACGAATAGCTTCTGTTTTGGATGGATCAGTTCTTATACCCTTTTTGGAGAGGATGTGGCCAAGGTAGAGAACTTCAGAACGAGCAAAGTTGCATTTATCTGGCTTCAGTTACAGATTGGCTGATCTCAAGCGATCAAAAACTGCTTGTAAATGGGAAAGATGCTCTTGAAAAGTCTTGCTGTAAATCAAAATATCATCAACATATACCAGGACATGTTTCCATGTCAAGCCTTGCAGGGCTCTAGCCATGACCATCTGAAATGTGGAGGGAGCATTGCGTAACCCAAAAGGCATAACACGCCATGTATACAGGCCACTCTGCGTGACAAAGGATGCCTTGTGAGCTGTTTCAGAATCCATAGGAATTTGCCAGAACCCTGCTGCCAAATCAAGCGTGGAAAATATTTGAGCATGGGAATCACCAGTAGCATCAAATGCATCTTCCAGGCGAGGCAAAGGATAGGAAGCCGGAACGGTAATCTTATTCAATGATCTGTAATCTATGGCAAAACGGAACTCACCCGATTTCTTCTTGACTAAGACCACCGGACTCTACCATGGGGACATGGAGGGTTCAATGAACCCAAGGTCAAGAAGTTCCTTTGTCTGTCGATCAGTTTCTGCTTTGCCTTCAGGGCTCTTCCGATAGAACGGCAGATGAACAGATTTGGAGCCAGGTACTGTGTCTATCCCATGTGAATATAGGTTAGTAACACCAAGTTCAGTTTTGTCAGCAGCAAACACATCCCTGTTGGCTTTAAGAAGTCTAGATAAGTCTGATTTCTGAGTATCATTCAGATCTGCCTTACTGAGATCAAAGTTTAGGTTTGAAGGCTTACCTGGAGATGTAGGCAGGGGTCTGTCCTCCAAGGGATGTATGAAGGCAACATCGACAGGGTGGGCAACTGCTATGACCTTGCGGGAGGGTAGGACAACTGGTTCACTAGTTGGGTTCAAAAGGGTAAAACATGCCCTACCCTTTTTTGACTGTACAAGACACTTAGCACCTGCCAATTTGCATGTAGTCAATTGAGGGACTGGTTCGAATAGAAAGGCACATGACTGACCTTTGTGGTTACTCAACCTAACGGGAATGGTGACTTGCATGTTAGGACGTATAGTGACAGATGCACATGTACGTACAAGACCTGACCCGGTGGTTTGGAGAGGGACCATGACTAAACCATGATGTAGGGCAAGAGTATGTGTGGTATAATGTATGATGGCATCATTTTGATTAAGAAAATCTTGCCCTAGGATGATTGAATGTTGCACTGATTTGAGAACTAAAAAGTTGTGGTCGATTGTCATACCACCAATGTAGAGGGAAATCCTAACTGACCCAAGTACTTTAATGTGCTCTCCCCCGACACCTCTAACATTTGAGAGGGTACTGGCCTGCATCAGGGACAGAGGAATACCTGCCCTTTTCAAAGTGGGGAGAGATAGAACTGATAGAGTGGCACCTGTGTCTACTAAGGCATGACAGCGAATATTACTAATCTTTACATATACTGTATTCTTAATCTGGGACTGATGGGACAAACTCGATGATTTCGAGGTACTGGTATGCCTACTGAGAGAAGATATGGACGTTTTTCTACCCCTAGGGGCCCTTAAGGTGTGCCTGCTCATAGGCCAGGGCCTACCAACAGGCGCAAAGCCACATTGCTGATTCAATCGTAGGCAACATACCCTAGCAAAGTGATGTAACCCACTTCAATAGCTACATTGCTGATTGGAGGATGGACATGAAACTCTAGACCTGCAGTCGTTACCACAACCCCGGCAATTACCTGAGATTTGTCTGTAGTTGTTCCGCTGTTGTTGTTGTTGTTGCCGTTGTTGTTGCTGCAGAGGTTGTGCAGAACGACGTGTGTTGACTCTGGGCTGGTGAGACTGATTACGGTTGACATATGTGTTGACATTCTGCCTCTGGGGAACGTGGGCCATCTGTGCAGTCAACTTGTCAAGTTGCTGCTGTTGTGATGCAGCGATGGTGGCCAGTTGATCGTTGTCAACCACAGGAGATGTCACAGATGATATGGATGGGGTGGCATCCTGGGTGGCTTGAAGAGCAGCTTCAGCCAGTCTTACCTGATGTGATAATGTCTCTAGTGATTGTGGATCATGGGGAATGACTAATTCCTTCAAAGGAGGCTGCAAACCATTGATAATGACTTGAACAAGGAGGGTCTCAGGGATCTGGAGGCCAGCTGTCACATGCATCTCGTGCACACGTTCAATGAAGGCAGAACCGGGCTCAGTGTCGTTTTGGCGGGCGGACAGGAAAGCCGTCTGTGAGGAAACGTCGTTGAACCTACGAGTGAAGACGGCTTCGAATTGGGCTTCGGTTGTTGGGGCTGGATGAAGAGAGTCCAGCCAGGTAGCAGCGGATCCGTCCAAGTACAATGGCAGGAGGTTCAAGTAGACGGAATCTGTGAGTGATTGATACTGTCGAAAACAATTCATTTTCTTCAGCCATTGTCGGGCGTTGCCTGTACCGTTGAATTTTGGCACCACATCACTCACGTATGCCATATTGGGAGACAGTGTGTCTTGTCGCACGGCTGAAGGATGACCCCTCAGTGTTTGGGCCCGACGCAATCCTGTCCTCGTTGATAGTGACTGGAGGATTAACGCTGTCTGTGTTTGGGCCCGAAGCTATGGTTGTAATGTCCTGCAGTGGTTCGCCAAGGTCGCTGTATTCGTCGGCGGGGATTGGAGGTCGATGTCCGGCTCCTAGTGTTGTAGTTTGTGGGTTGGTATGTAGCCATAGGTCGATTTTTGATTCTCCGCCACCTATTAAAACGCGAGTTTTGGGGAATCAGCTCGCTTGGCAAGAGGTCTGCCCATACCAACCCACACACAACACAACACCTGAGTAAATAATCAAGGAGTATATTACACAGCAGTCACTGAACGATTTTACATAATCAGTCAATAATAGCATAGTTTACAAAATTAATTATTATAACATGATCAGAATGCAATCAGATATCAAAGTACATAAACATCACATGTAGATTCGTTATACACGACACATACTACATTAATCGCGATACATATTCCAATGTACACAACAATAGTTCAGAACTCTACACATCACCCCAGTGGGGATTCATACAATCTACATTCTGTAACGGTCCCAAACAGCATATAGTATTCATGCAAAACGTAATACAATAGTTAAAATATCCGACACACTCTATACATTCTATAATCGTCACAAAACAGTGTAGTGTCAATCAGTATGAAATACATAATCCTAAACTGCAATACAGAAGAGATGAGACACATACTAAGGGATGCCTCGTTCCACATAAACCTGAAGGTACTGCCAGGGTTGTAACTTATAGTTAAGGTATTTACAATAGATTAAAGTTAACCTAGAATAACAATGGTATATATGTCAAAGTAGAAGAAAGTAAAGTTTCTTACCTGAGTAAATAAACAAGGAGTTTATTACACAGCAGTCACTGAACGATTTGTGACTGTGTGTTGTCCCTGTTTATACCTATTCCAGTTATCATAGATAATCCCATTTACTGATACACTGACGATAAAGTTGTTGTTGTGAACTTCAGTTGCTATATCTAAATCCTATTGCCTAACTCGACTGACGATACGGTGCCAACAGCGCACTTAAGCTACTCTATCTTGACCGGATTATATGATAATTTTCATAAACGTATTGAAGACATCGGTGTTGATGGGTGAAGTTCACAGTGAATTTGATTAGTTTATTGTTATCTGCAGACCCGGACCAGATACTGGTTTCGGATGTTCGTTATCGATGTGACCCTTGGCAGCTTGAAGATTGTGAACCGTGGTCAGTTAATCTGTACATGTCCAGTTTCAAATAATATTTACTGTCATAAATATTGGTAAAACTTTGTCTAGTTTTACCGTGTTAATAGTATGTTTAAAAGATGAAGTAAGGCTTATGAATAGTATTCGTTGCACCGAAAAAAAATATGTCGAAATGTAGTATTGCCTTGCAGTTGTCACAAAGCGCATCTGATAAAAGATAATGAATAAAAATAATGGAAAAATAAGCTAATTTAAATCTGAAAAGGGACAAATCAATGGATAGACAACTTCTTTATTTCAGTAGATGTGACGTTTGGTTGTTGTTGGTAACGGCGTTAGCATCTTCTCCAAAACACGTGCTTGATAACGGTGTTAGCATCTACACCGAAACACGTGCTTGATAACGGTGTTAGCATGTACACCGAAACACGTGCTTGATAACGGTGTTAGCATCTTCACCGAAACACGTGCTTGATAACGGTGTTAGCATGTACACCGAAACACGTGCTTGATAACGGTATTAGCATCTACACCGAGACATGTGCTTGATAACGGTGTTCGTATCTACACCGAGACACGTTTTTGATAACGGTGTTAGCATGTCTCGGTGTAGATGCTAACACCGTTATCAAGCACGTGTTTCGGTGTAGATACTAACACCGTTATCAAGCACGTGTTTTGGAGAAGATGCTAACACCGTTATCAAGCACGTGTTTGGGTGCTTGATAACGGTGTTCGTATCTACACCGAAACACGTGTTTGATAACGGTGTTTGCATCTTCACCGAGACATGTGCTCGATGACGGTGTTAGTATCTATACCGAAACACGTGCTTGATAACGGTGTTAGTATATACACCGAAACACTTGCTTGATAACGGTGTTAGCATGTACACCGAAACACGTGCTTGATAACGGTGTTAGCTTCTACACCGAAACGTCGTATCTATTGCAATAAAGATGCTCCGAAACACTTGCATCTCCTAATTTCAACAGCCCAAGGAGCTATTTTCGACAGGTACTGTGCTGTACACCAGGTCAGTGCTTCAGGTGAAATGCCATCTTACGCAGATAATGACATGATTCCGATGCATGGAAATATAAACTCTTTAACATTCATGGAAATAAGACATCAGCTCCATTCGTACTGCATATTGATAAGGACTGGCGTCATGAACATGTGGCATTTGAATCTTAATTCTTAACGATAGTTTCCTTCCCCCCGACCCACTTCTCCTCCACCAGCTAAACACCTCTGACTTAAAGCTAGATAATGTCTCCTCTGTTGGCGAGTGATACAACATTTCTTTCCACACACAATTGGACATAAAGTAGATCACTGTTCAGGTTCTAATTACCACAGGTATTGTTGGAGGAGATGATCTGTACTGGCGATGTATGTTTGAAGGCATCTGCTTTCCAAGAACATACCTTATTCCTTCTGCATTATATATTTCAAACGGTATGCACTCTATGGTATGTAATCTGATTATTCATATCATGTCATATCTCATACCGTTAGTTTGTTTGTTTAACACCATATTCAGCAATACTCCAGCTGTATGACTGAGGTATGTACCAGACAATCCAGGGATGAACAACATGAGCATCGATCTCCGCACTTGGCGAGACATGCGTCAACCAAGTCAGCGAGCCTGACCACCCCATCCCGTTAGTCGCCTCTTACGACAAGCATGGGTTGATGAAGACCATTTCTAACCAGTCAATGAAGACGTTTGAGGGTCTAAACGTATGTGTACAAATGAACTGAGTATAAACCCAACTTAACCCAAAATGTCTAACTTGAATACAGAACTAAATGTTATTTGTTCAAATGTCAACTAGACCGGAATGGGGATAAGACATATATCCACACTTGCCAAGGTGTTGCTGTCGCCATCAATACACTTATGGAGTTGGAGCTTTGCCTTGCAGGCATCTGTCCACAACTGGGCTGATATTGTCCGATACAGTCATGTCGGAGCTGTTGGTAAATGAACGGATTTCATCTATAATTACTATGCAGGAAATGTATGATTCATGCGGATATTGAAAACACATGCTGCAACATCTTGTGTGCACCTACGAAAAGGTATTTGAAAATAACAAACAAACTGCAGATAACACATGCCAGATCTCGTTATACATCATGAAAGTACAAAGTAATTAAACACCATTTGAACCAATGAACGTAGGTGTTGGTGCGTCCAACGAACACAACTCAGCACAGCGACACGGCAGACACATGGCCTCCTCCACCCCACACCCCACACCCTCAAACCCCACCCCCACCACACACACACACACGGCCGATTATTTTCGAACTAATATGATATGTGAGTTTGTACCACTTGACCTATAAATAGTACACAGTCACGGTAAACATGATGCATTTGTGTGGTATGTGTATTATAGATATAGTACATGTAACTTCAACGATATGCGCATGCCAACCTTCTTAGGAACAATGATATTATCGTCCACTCGTATTTAGCGTTGGATGCGCGTAATCGCGGTGGTCCAAGGCAATCCAGTGCGTTGGTCTATATTCAAACTCACACACCTCAAGCGACATTGCAGTTGACCTGATTTGGTATGATGTGCAAGCTTACCGTTTACTGATCAAGATCCCCGCGACACTGTTTCACACAGAATGACAGCTAAAACAATGAAAGAAACAGCATGTGAGGAAATAGACAGATATGCGGCTGACCTTAACGAAATCAGTCAGGCTATATAGAAAACTCCTGAACTATATTATGAGCAGGTAAGTGCGCATCAAGTACTGACAGATTTTCTTGAGAAGCATGGATTTGAGGTTGAGAGGAAGTACAAGCTTGATACAGCCTTCAGGGCAGTGTTTGGTCAAGATGGAACAGGTCCTCACGTGGCCATACTGTGTGAATATGATGCCCTGCCGGAGATTGGACACGCCTGTGGTCACAACCTGATAGCTGAATTGGGCGTAGCAGCGGGTCTTGGTGTGAAGGAGGCGCTACAGGCAACGGGGACGGGAGGAAAGGTCAGTGTTATACAATGCAGTGTCAATATTACTACATGTGAGATGAAGTGCCGTTCAAGCTTATTGCATTTGCGTAGAGACGAGGCTACAGGGACGGGACGGAACGGGAGGAAATGTCAGTGTTATTCAATGCAGTGTCGATGCTACGACAACTCACACGTAAACCAGGTAGTTATCATTTGTCAAAGTAGTAAGAAAAAGTGGAGAAAAGTGTTTTATACAATCGGTGATTTACAATGTGATTAGGTTGTCTGACAAAACATCCACTTGCACAGTTTGAGATCGACTGGATCATTGGATGAAGAGATATTTACAAAAAACCGGGTCCACATGCATTTCATGCCAAACTATAGCAACTGCAAACCAAGAAACGGGGTGCTACGGAGTAGTTTACTGTAGAAGGCTGTACGAGGCGATGACAACTGACATGAATCGTGACGTCGGTTACCAAGGCAGTGAGGTCATTACAGTGTGACGTCATGCAAATATTGTACTACATTACAAAACTCTTCCGCAACCTCTTTATGAAACCGGTTTCGGTTTGAAACCAAAATATTAACAAAAATACGCTATTCTGTCAATTTAATGCATGTAAGACGTGGGTAATAAATAAAATACCACACTCGGTCTCATTACATACGAATTATACGAAACTCGTGACCTTCCTATGGACACGAGTTTCGTATAATTCGTTTGTAATGAGACCGAGTGTAGTATTCTCTATATCTCACACAAGCGATATCTCCTGTGGAACACAGTTTTGGATGATAAAGAAAAAATCTTCACTATGTATAGCGATTTTATCATTCTTGAGAATGCGCATGCTAATCCAAACACTGCTCTTCCAAACCATTTAAAGCAATAAGGCCAAGGTCAAATATCAAGGTCACAGTAATCCGATTAAATGCTATTTAAATTCTATGTTTTACCGCGCATCTGTCTTAACTGCTGAATAAGGTATAAGAACAGCACCATGTATTTTGTGTCATAAGACACCTCACTGCCTCAGCTTTCTGACAAAATGCATTTGAGACCAGTAATTGTTAGGAAACGTGGGATTCAGGGCGTTTCCATGGTTACCATGCATTTATAATTATTGTATCACAGAAATGCATTACATCATGCCTTTATGTAACTAAATATTGCATTTCAAGAATGTTTACAGGTGTTCATGATATCATGCTCTCTCTCGATCTACGCAATTGGGCTACGATGACATGTGTCAACCAGCCTGATCAAATATCAGTAAAGCTAAAAACTAATACCATCAGACTTTCAGAATGAACTTGTATAAAAAGAAATCCACCCTTTAAATCTAAAACGCTAAAACTAGAACAACTGTGCTAAAACCTAATAGTTGTTCATGTAGACAACATTTCAAGCTATCACAATCTACTAAGGCTCTCCATGCTTTACTTCAGAGACGTGTGTAATAATTTGCACGGGCTGACCAATAATAAGTACAGTAAAATTCTGCAGATCACGTGCCAACCACTGGCACTTTCTTGAAGGATACATCGACTCTTTCATTTCTAGTGGAGCAGTATCTTATAAGAACATGATGGGAATATGAGGTCTTTTCTCTCATTCTGTCTCCATCTTCAGCTGGATATGGTACATATGGCTATCATAGCTGTGACTCAAGACATGGTACTGTCGTTTCCTTGTGTCCATGGGTAGTCATCACTAGTAGATGGGAAACACTATGCTGGCATATCTATCACAGCCATGTCAGCCCGCCATATTTGCCACATCCTACTTATAATAATAAGTCATCTTCTATAGCGCACAGTCTCCAAACACCAAGTGGTTGCTCGCGGCGCTTAATCAGAATGTGATTCTTATTACCCCGGATAACCCAAGCTGCCTGTTAGGCGCTTGAAGGGTATAGTCACATGACTTTATCCAACCGGGTACCCATTTTCTGCTGGGTGAACGGAGGCAATTTGAACAAACTCACTTGCCTAAGGTGAGACCACATGCATCACATGTGTTTCGTTGTGGGGCAGGACTGAAGTCCTAGAAACTCTCAGGAGTCAAGCTGGCAAACACGGTCACCCATCCAAGGATTGTCCGAGCTCGACGTTGCTTAACTTCGTCATCGAGCACTGTGCACAGAACCACGCGCAACCACTTGTGGATGATCAATATGAAACCATGTCACTAGTTTATTTAAGACGTAGTCTTAAACACAAGCCATCATCCGAGTATTAAAAATATCGTTTGGCGCATCACTGCCGTCCGTAACCGATGACTGCCGTCCCAAAACATAAGACGATTTAAAAACTGTATTTATAACTGCCAAATTTATCATAACGATAACGACACTGCTCATTGTTGAAGTATCCAGCCGTGTTGTTTCAAATGTTTCAGCTTCAAAACATTTCCAATGTTAGCTGGACAAGAAAACTTCCAGTGTTGAAGTGTTGAGTTATAATCTGTTAACGAACATTCCACAAGCTGATGAACTACACGTATTGTTCCAAATCCTCAGATGTCGAAATTAGATTGGCAGTGCACCGTCATCTCCGTTCACTCCATATGAAAGATAACTTAACATAGAATATATAGGATATAGAATTTTAAACTTCAAATACTGTTTCCGCGGGGGCCTGGTGAAGCTCACCATCACATTGCCAAGCTAATTTCACAGAGTACCATGTTTAAAGTTCGTGAAATGCTCTCAGTTGACGATCCAATGCTTCGCGTTCGGTTTCAGATAACAAATTTACCGGCATCGATTTCATGTAAAACTCAGCTGATCTTATAAAACTGTCCGTTTATCTCCTAATGGAGGTTGGGTATTATTAATAATTGTGTATTTAACGTTTTAACAAATGTGCTGGGCAGATATTGATTTGGTTTTCCTTATTCAAATTGTTGCAAGTTAACAGAATTTAATGTGAGTGAACTCATACTAGTATACTATTAAGTACTGTTTGGCTAACAAATAATAGCTATCTGACATGAAACACAATATTTTCTAACTGAAGTGAGTGAGTGAGTATGGTTTTACCCCGCGGCTTTTTGCAGTATTACAGCAATATCACGTCGGGGGACACCAGAAATAGACTTCACACATTATACCCATTTGGGGAATGCAACCCTGGTCTTCGGCGAGAAGAGCGAACGCTTTAACCACTAGGCTACCCCAACGCCCCTCCACTTCACTGAAGACAAGTGGACCACGGGCCCACGTTTTAGAAAGACCAGAATGAATGCTGCTGGTGACGAGCACAAACAGACATTTTCATCTGCATATGAATACTTGTACTGGCCGTAACTTGGGAAAATTTATGGTTGTGGTTTACCATGGGTACTCCACTCACACTCCGTTTCCTCATTCCGACCAAACCCGGCCTTGTTTCAGCCCGTTAATACCGTGAGCCAAAGAGGGAAAGAGTAAGTGCAATCTGTCTTTTGGATTGCTTGTCTGAAAAACTGAACCAATATTAAAAGCGGATAGTTTAAGTGGAATGCGTTTGTTTCGACGAATATTTATGTCAAAATGTCGTTCTATTTAAGTTAACTATACTGGGTACTCCAGCGGAAGAAGAAGGTGGTGGTAAACTTGATCTCATCAACGCCAAAGTCTTCAAGGATGTGGATGCTGCGATGATGGCGCATCCAACGCCATATGTAACCGCATTTCCTGTCTTCCTATCCGACGTAGGGTATGATACACACATGGATATACTTGTCACTTATCATTATGATCACACGAAAGTCCATGTGTCACTAGGCAAACAAGTGCATATGTGGGTGGTCATATTTTGATACACTTATTTATCCTATAAAATATTCACCTAGTAACAGAGTACACCGCCCGTCATTTTCATTGTTACCATAAGTCACCCCCCATGCCATGACGGATAAACTTTAATCATATAATGAGGCAGATGGTTGTTATAAAACAGTTGTGTTATCAAGTTCCACGGCAAGGCGTCTCACGCTGCAGGATTTCCCTGGGAAGGCATCAACGCCCTTGACGCCGCCGTCTTGTGGTACCAAAACATCTCCTGTCTCAGACAACAGATGAAACCTGATTGGAGAGTGCATGGTAATGTCTGGTTCACATCTTCGTCTAATCCACATATTCAGAAATATAGCACACCGATCCCTATTAATACTTCAAATACATTGGTGCAGTTCACCTTCTGCGAACGTGGCTAGTTAATGTTGAATTTAGCAACGACCGGGAAACCATTTTATACTAATCAAACGGAAATGACGACCCAGCAATATTTTGCACTGTTTTATCTACACTACTCTAATCGTGGGTACCGAATCAATGCTATTTATTTAGGAATCATAAACAACGGAGGTGTCAAGCCAAACATCATTCCTGAGCTCACAGAACTGGTCTTCTCTCTGAGGGCGCCCACTGACGCAGAGCTGGACGTCCTGAAGGAGAAAGTGTCCATGTGTATAGAGGCTGCTGCTTCAGCAACAGGATGCAAGGTCAGTATGTATTAGAATCTGGCAGAACCGTACTAGAATCTACAGTCCGCAACTTAAAAGATGACCACATTGGTTTACGTGAGCTGCTAGGACAAATGTTCTTTAAACTTCTCCTGCTAAAATGTTAGCAGATTATCGTGAGTCTTAGACAGAAATATAACAGTGTGTTACTTAATCGGGTTTCAAATGGCAATTGTCCAGTCGCTTCTTTAAACGTGTCTCCAAGGAACTGTTTTTGATCATGTTACTCATGTGACCATGAGTGGTAAAAATGAATATTAGTTTGTGTTTTGATCACGCCTCAGTGAGCAAAAAGCAAGTCATGTATGACATCGGGTATGGCCAGATAAACTAAAAGGAGGAGAGTGTCGGACGTTATGTCAGGATTTTGTTATCGCAGCCGTCCGCCCTCCATTAGTGGAAACACATGAACGAAGTTATTTATCTACATGTGTCCTCTTTGCTTGATCGACCTGGTTATATCAGATTTCCAACACTATCCTACATTTGTACATTTCGGCGTCTACACAAACATGTATATTGTTAGGATTATCAACGTAGATACATTATACGTAATCACACCTGACCTACCGCCATTAGTTGTAACACATGAACGAAGGATATATTGAGTGGAGAGTCTTGAAATATTTCGAAAGTCCAACAAACGTAGTATTTCTTTACTGACAGAAAGTAAAGATTATATGACTCACGGGATGCTGCTGCTGCTCCGAAATGTATTATTTCTCCTCTGAGAAACTCAGAGTCTTCACATAAACACATGCTAGCCTATGTCATCTAGATGAATGTTTAAAGCGATGTGTTCCTGTATCACAGGTTGAATACGAGTTCGACCCAAAGAAATATTCCAACCTTGTCACCAACAAAACTCTGGCCAATGCCTTTGAAGCTAACGCTAAGGCTATTGGGGTGGCGTTCACCCCGCAGGAGCAGCTGAATGGCATGTTTATAGGGTCCACTGACATGGGAAACGTGTCTTATGTCCTTCCCAGCATCCATCCCATATTCTTTGTCGGGGTTGGAGGGTGTCCAAACCACACAAGAGAGTTTACAGCGGCTGCTGGTGAGTAAAAACTATTATATCAACTTGATTATTACGAAACCGGTATTTGTCAAAAGCATTTACAGTGTCATGCCATCACTCATCACAAATTGCAAAGCATCGCCAAATTGATCACAGCGACAAAAGGTCGCCAACAGTCCCCCACTAGAGACACGTTTTAGTCTATTCATGTTTAAGGCGATCTATATAATGTCGACAATATATTGCACTATGATGATCCGTTTTAATTTGCCAATGGTTTCAAGGTTTCACAAATGGATTAAGCATAAGTCATGCTTCATAGATATATCTGCTATAAAAATCCCCATGCTTCTTCGTTTACAAATTTTGATATCAGATGGTGGCTAACACATTCTGAGTCTAACTACGAAGGATGTTTGGAATTTTTCTAAAAGAATCTCGCCTCGAATATGTATTCACTCACTCAGTAACTGCACATACACTGCACAAGTACATACACCCCATGTTTAAAAGATTCATGTCAACCAAATGCACAACCCGGCAGAATCTTCCTGCAACCTTTAAAGCCACTGGGTATTCTTTGCCTTGACGGACCCTGCTACCGACTTGTCATCAAGTAAATGTATATATAGAACGGACTGGTCTTACTCTAATTGTAAACCATGGGTGAATAGTGCCCACTTCCGGTGATGGTATTCCTTCCTGTCCACCGCCATGTGGACAATGAGTTTAAGAGGAGAAGAGATAGAGAGAATCGAAAATGATCAGTGATGATGAGGATTATCAGCTGTCACTACTGGGATAGATGAAACAGAATATATGGCATGATGTTGAACATCGGTCAAGGCAGTGGTGACATCTCCTGTTAAGATGTCAAAATCAGTTCCATCAGCTGGCACGATGATGACTTCTGCTGTATGTGCTTTCAAAGAATTCCTTGTGACGAGCAACCTCCAGAAAGGTTACATCATAGAGGTCAATATGTAGTGTGTAGTTTGTCAAGTCCGTACAATATCCAGACTAAATTCACGGGGAAAAGTAAATACTTGCCGTGTTCCACTAAGACGTGAGCACAAATCTGTTGTCGACATTCATGAATGTGGCTTTTAAAGGAAGCTACATCCTCAGTACTCGGAGTAGTCATATGCTCAACTCTTCTTAGACTGGAAGGAAGAAGTGTCTGGCAAACATTATGCTAATGGTGACTGCATTGGAAATAAGACAGTTGCGAATTCCACGACGGACGTTTGTCCCAATATCTTTGTCCATACTCTGATAATCAAATGCTTGTAAATGTCCGACTAAATCCACACGAGTGACTTCTTTCACATCAAAAGACAGCGATTTTCTAGTTATGCGACATCATTGTTTCCAGGTTCGCCTGAAGCACAACCATACACGCTGGACATTGGAAAGGCCCTCGCCATGACGGCTGTTGACGTCTACACATCACCAAATACCCTGGCAGAGATGAAGGAGGACTTCAGAAGAGATATGAATTCTGCCTAGCTTCGTTTCCATTGCATTGTCAGTCTATGTATCATATATAAGAAAAATTAAACGAACACAAAAAAAACCAAACCAAAACAAAACACCACAAAAGACACACCAAAAAACAAATCTTTATTTGAATCGGCCACCCATTTGCTTGGATGCGAGAGAATTTAATTTCGGAATGATCTCAACTTTCAGACAGATCGACAGACAGACAGACAGATTTATTACAGTATAAGGCCTCTGGCCCAAAATACAGTGTTGCAATCGATTGATAATGTACATTGCATGTATAAATTTAGTTTTAAAGTTCATGAGGTTACGACGTGCGTTGAACACTTTGTACAGGAACATAGTTGTTGCCCAATCGCAGAGCTCAAGATATTTTCTTTTCGGTGATGAAGTGATTTTGTCCTAGTTAATCATTAAAGTAATCAAAAATTAGATACAAGTTAACGTGCAAAATCAAGATTCAATTTTAATTTCACTTTTAGAAAAATATTTATCAACGCAATAGGGTCATATCATTAATATACTGTGAATGAGTATTTAACAACTGCTCTCTCGATATATTATTTGATATTCGTATTTCCCTGTCATGAATTCTTTACAACACTTCTGTAGCATAGGCCTTTCACACAAGCTGATAATTTACCATACATGTCACAAAGTATCTTGAGGATCTTACCATCTATACCCATAGATTGCAGTTGATTTAGTAAGACATCGTGATGAACGCAATCAAAGGCCTTCGAAAAAATCGACAAATAAACAATAAAACCTTCCATTCCTTTTGATGTATACTTTTGAGTGATTGACTGTAAAACAAACATCTGGTCCACCGTGGAATATCCTGGTAGAAAACCAGCCTGAGTTTCGTGGATCGCTTTATTGTCGTCACACCAGATTTTGAGTCGTGAGTTCAGTATGGAGGTGAACACCTTACACACGGAGTTGATGAGTGAGATGCCTCGGTAATTTCCCGGGTTGTGTCTATCATCTGCTTTTTGAAGCGGACATATATTGCTTTGTCCCCACTGAGAAGGGAATATTCCTGTATCAAAGAGTTTATTAAACAATATTGTTAATAGAAGGGTTACATAATGTTTAGTTGATTGTAGAAATTCACAGACTATCCCATCTTCGCCAGGAGAGTTGTTTCTCTTCAGCTTACTTAAACTATCAAAAGCTTCTTGTTCTGTAAATGGTTTGTTTACATTTTCTAATAAAGGGAGATCGTCGGTGCTTACAGACTCGTTGACAGTAGCGATAGATATACTTTCATAATCAGGCGAGTAGTCAAAGTTTGAAAGAGCACTGAAATGAACGATCCATAGGTTTGCTGAAATATGGTTACTGTTAGAAGATGTTTTCCTCGATCCTTTCATAGTTTTCAAGAAGAGTTTCGGACTGTTTCTACATTCTATGAGTTGGCGTTGTTTATAATTGAAATACTGATGTTTCTTTTCATTAAATGACTTTTTAAAGGGAGAGCGTAAAGTTCTGAATCCAGATATGTCTTTTCCAAAATCCCTATGTTTTCTAAGAGCTCTGTATTTGTCTTTCTTAATCTTCTCAAGATCCGAGTCCCACCATGGTGGCTAAGTCGGTATACCAGTGCTTTCCATCATGACGGATGCAATAATGTAATTGATTGATTGAGCCATTTTGATGTAATTATTTTGCTTATTGCAGACAACTGATTACGAATAATGGACTTTCAGCCATCAGCTAATTAGACTGACTGGCTGGCTGAGTATGGTTTTTCGCCGTTTTTAGCAATATTTCAGCAATATCACGGCGGGGGACACCATAAATGGGCTTAACAAGTTGTACCCATGTGGGGAATCGAACCCGGGTCTTCGGCGTGACGAGCGAACGCTTTAACCACTAGGCTACCCAACCGCCCTCAGCTAATTAGAATCTGCACTAGTAGAATGTGTGAAATAAAGCTTTCTAACATAGTTGGTTGATTTAACAGTAATTTGATTTAGCATTGTTGCAGTTGTGTCCCATGTGTGGTCTTTCAACCAGAGCTGACTTAATTATTTTCCGAACCGTTGCCGATTATAGACAGATCCAGATAACCAAGATATACAAAACACAGCTACCGTATTTAACCAGGATAAATTCTGATGTCATGTCAACACAAACCCTTACCCCCCCCCCCTATGGAGAGCATCAATCGGTCCACCTTTCACACTCTTTCTCTGCGAAGGAGAACTGGCCACGTCGAATGGTTAAATCGTACGCTTGTCACGCCGGAGATACTGGCTAAATTCCCTACATATGTTAAGACAGTTTCTGATGTTTCATGTCACGCAAGTCTGTGTGAACAAATATCTTCTCCATAATGAATGTGTGGGAGAAGAAGCTGTAATTGTGATATAGGCATTAAAAGAGGGTGGTAAAACAGACAAATATAACTTGACGTACATAAGGTATTTGACTGGTATTTTACACAAGCTCTAAAATGCAGACACACCTCCAACGAAAGTTAAAAACTCCTTTTGATACAACACTAACAATGTGTTGAAAGTACATCCCAAATAACACTAGGACATTTCTATGGGACAGCTCCTATGTCCAACATAAAATGTCCCTTTTTTGACCCTGTACAACCTCATAACCTCATAACTATTCTTTCAGTTCAACTGTAGCTATTCAGGCGAGGTTATGTACAATTGTTCATCCTCTCATGTTAAAAAGGTTACCTTATACACAACAAAACTGCTTTTGATTGTCTCACGATTGCCTAATACATAATTTAATTTAAAAACATGCAATATTTTTAAATATTAAATATAAATGCCACCAAGAAGCAACAATGGGAGGAGGAAAGTATATATATTTAGAAAGGTGCTCCTTGCCGTATGTTACAAAACATGTGCAAAAAAATTTAAAAACCCCAAACGATCCGTTCTTCAATACTGCATAACCTGATGCAATTTAAGCGTACATGTAACTCTATATTGTGAGTTGTATTCTATATTTCAGATTAACCGGGTGTTAAACATCTGCCTCATCAAGCTGACAAGACGTGAATTAACTGGAATGTTGTTTAAAGCGGCATTAAATCCATCTGACTCAACACCCTCTAAAACTACAAGCTTTTAATGTTATACTTTGGATGTGATATCTTAGTAAAAAACAAATACAAGTACAAATTTTGTTGTCCGATGGTGTCGTGAGATGGTGCAGCGTGATTTGCACAAATTTGGCTCGTACTTTGTCAGTGATTCTTCATGATTTCTTCGCAAAATGTGTCACGTGCTGCATAATTTCGTATTGTGCTCCATTTCAATTTATGAACTTTTAAACCTTTGTTGCCATCGAAATATGTTGATAATATAGGTGAGCACAGATACATTCCATTGTCAGTATGGTCAATATGGCCTCCATATCACAATGTTGAACACATTTGCTGATAACAAATGGTTTTCTTAGTAAGCCCACCGCAGATGTTGAGTAATTACATTTATGTGCACAGAGCTGTCACATTATCTACCTGCTGAAAAGTAATGGTAATTCTTTGTTGGGCGCATACTATCACATTAGGTTTTAAACGCAATCATTCGAAAGCTTTCAGGTACTCACAAAATACATTTTAACCTTAAAATGATGCCTAAGCTTTCAGTTACTCACAAAATAAATTATAACCTTAAAAGATGCCTAAGCTTTCAGTTACTCACAAAACACATTTTAACCTTAAAGGACGTCTATGGATTACCACGGCTTGCTGACTGTCTGGCGTCATGACAATCAAGGCCGTACTGTTCAGACAGTTCTTCACAAGAGACAGCAGGGCCACTGAAGTGGTTTTGATCCTGAGTCATAAAAAGAACATGATAATCTGCCATTTTCTTTGTCAATCACTCACAGAGCAGGTCAAAGCAGACAAAACATAGATCTGTGAATATAACTTTTTAGGCGAACGGCTTTTCATCTGTAGGATTAATCCCGTGATTTTTTTCTTCTGTCCCAGTAGGATATACAAGAGTAACAGCAAAGCAGGTTTCGATGACACGACCATCCAAGTGCATTCACTTCCTTGTCCTTGTCTGTAACTATAGGTTTAGAATTAAGAGGCAGAACACTCGCTGATCTTTGCATGGTAAGTTTGTTCAGTGTACTCAACATAGGTATTTGCAATGTCCTCGTCACTGACCGAAGATTTGCTGTTTTTCACAATCAAGCAACTAAGTCAATTCCAAACCTTTTCCGAATATTGGGCGCATCACGTCTTCGTCAAACACAAAGATAGACGCAAAACACCCAGAGGAGAGAAATGCTTGTGCGGTTCATGCATGCCAGCGTTTAAAGTCTATATTTTTATGCTCGTCTGAAGGTAGCATGGATGGAAGAACATTTGCAACAATGACATAATGAAACATACCTTCGCTTAAACATATCGCTTTTAAATTTGGAAAGAAAAGAGTGTTGCAGAAAGTAGGTCATTGTTTAAATAGGTTTGTTCAGACCACTCGACCGTCCGTGTTTAACTGTTGACATGCTGATCATGACGTAATTCCCTGGTGAATAAGTGATATCATTATTTGAAAGGAATGTCAAGTCATGACAGCTCAGCCCGCAGTATTGTATTGTACGGGTCACTCCCAAAGGTGGTTATCTCCCGAAACTCAGACAATGGCGACCCGATGTAAAGGTTAATTCACACTCCAATTAATCTCAATCGAGCACTCAAGACAACCCACAATGTTATGCGTTACCAGCGTCGTGACAAAAGTATTCGCGATTTGGCAAATATGGCCGTTCGGCTTTGATTGAAACGTCTCGTATTTTTTGTCTCTTGCTTCGCAAATACTGAACAGATTTTCATGCTTGATACGTCGCTTGTGAGCTTGATATACGATTTGTGCGCATGTACAATGACGTCATATGTCGTCTGCTTGGAATGCAGAAATCGTCTGCAGTAAACAATTGGCCGAAAATCAAAGGAACTCAAAATCAGTACGAAAGAACTAATTGTGGATTTGAAACGGAATGGAAAGAACACTTCTGACATTGTGAAATTATTAGGTGTACCTGAATCAACAATTCGGTATGTTTGGAAAAAAATATTTGAATCGTGATAATGTTGAAAACATCCGACGAAGTGGTAGGCCGAAAATAGTGAGTATTCGTAGTGAACATGTTTTGTTGAGGAGTGTGCACAAGAATAGATTTAACATTCTAAGAGACATTACCCATGATTATAATGTTGGTCAACATCAACAAGTAACAGTAGAACAATTCAAAGAGTTTTGCATCGGAATGGTGTTTTTCGTCGGGTTATTAGAAAGCGCTTTGTTGTGAAGGAAGTGAACAGAAGGAAACGACTTCACTGGTGTTTGGAATGGGAATTTGGACAGTACAATATCAGTGGAAACAGGTGATATTCAGTGATGAATCGCAGGTAGTTATTGGTCAGAATGGAAGAGTTTTCGTTTGGAGAAGTGCGCATGAAGCCTATCGTCCCGAATGCATGATTCACTCGAAACAGGCCAGGTTATCAGTTGTGATCTGGGGTTCTTTAACTTGGTACGGTGTTGGCACCTTGTGTCGTGTTGATGGTAATATTAATGCTGTCAAGTATCGTGAAATACTTGAAGACAACCTCTGGCCCGTTATAGCTCGGCACTTCAACAACAAACCATATCGGTTTCAAGATGACAATGCTCCAGTGCATCGGGCACGAATTATTCAGGAATACAAACGTGACAATGCTGTAAATTGCATGACTTGGCCTGCACAGTCTCCCCGGTCTCAATATTATTGAAAATGTATGGCTACACATCAAAAGAACACTACAGCGACGATCACAAACTGTCCTGACCACTGACGCACTGTATGACGCCACCCACGATGTATGGACAAATATCACTCTACACTATGTTAGAAACTTATATGAATCAATTCCACGACGGATTATGGCCTGCATACGCTCCAAGGGGAACTTGACCAAGTACTAAGGTATGACATAATTTTTTTTGAAATATCGCTGTTTAAATTTTCATACGGTCTTGTGTTTACTTCCGCCATTTCGAAAAGTCGCGAATACTTTTTGTCATCACGCTGTACATTAAGTACTGACTGACCATGTGGAACTGGATGTTTCATTTCGGACATTTTTTGACATGAGGTTTAAAGGGGCATCATGAAATGATATGTTACAACTATTTGGGTGGGGTGGGCGGATGAGATTGGCATAAAAGGGATGAAAAGTTCTACTTTTCAGACATAAATGTTATAAATGTGAACGTTCTCGAGGGCGTAGTAAATAAAAAACCCTACATATCTTGCCATTGGGCAATTCATGATGTTTAAGGACACCAAATACTTTGAAATGCCTGACACACTGGAATGCCTTAATGACACAGCCTTTCAGATGACACAAGCGATAATGCTTACGTGCACTGACCAAGGTCGCTGTTATATGCCGTGTGTAATAACTCAGCAATATTCCAGCTGTATGGCGGCGGTCTGTAAATAATCGAGTCTGGACCAGACAATTCAGTGGTCAACAACATCAGCATCGATCTACGCAGTTGGGATACAATGACATGTGTCCCCCCCAAGTCAGCGTGCATGGGTTGATGAAGACCATTTCTAACCCGGATCTTCACGGGTTTCATGCTAGTGACTCATGTTACCTTCTGAACGTGCAGGCATAATTTTGGTGAATATGGCCCTATAAAATCGTGTCAAATAATAACTGTACTGTATGCGGAGTGCATGTCCTGAGTCACTGTGCTCAGTAAGGTACCATCAAAATGTTTGTTTGGCTTTTCATGTGCACTTCATGCTTTCAAGAACTTGCCGGCTCATACAATTCACTTGAACATTTAACACGTGCATCTGTTCGGAAACTGTCAATGAAGACGTTTGAAGATCTTAACGTATGTGTACAAATGAATTGAGAATAAAAACATAATTACCCCAAAATGTCTAACTTGAATATTATAAATTTTATTATAGTTATATTACATGTAACTTTAACGATATGTGCATGACAGCCTTTTCACGAACAATGACATTATCGTCCGCTCGTATCTACTGATGTGCGTACTCACGGGGTCCAATGAAATCGCGTTGTTCTGTATTCATACTCACACCTGTGTGACATTGCAGTTAACTTGATGAAAATGGTATGATGTGCTGGCTTACCGTTTACTGATCAATATCCCCGCGACACTGTTTCACGCAGGATGGCAGCTAAAACAATGAAAGAAACAGCATGTGAGGAAATAGACAGATATGAGGCTGACCTTAACGAAATCAGTCAGGCTATATAGAAAACTCCTGAACTATATTATGAGCAGGTAAGTGCGCATCAAGTACTGACAGATTTTCTTGAGAAGCATGGATTTGAGGTTGAGAGGAAGTACAAGCTTGATACAGCCTTCAGGGCAGTGTTTGGTCAAGATGGAACAGGTCCTCACGTGGCCATACTGTGTGAATATGATGCCCTGCCGGAGATTGGACACGCCTGTGGCCACAACCTGATAGCTGAAGTGGGCGTAGCAGCGGGTCTTGGTGTGAAGGAGGCGCTACAGGCAACAGGGACGGGAGGAAAGGTCAGTGTTATATCATGTGTCAAAAGTTGTGAGATGAAGTGTCGTTCAATCTTATTGTATTTGCGTGGAGACCAGTGTTCCTTCTTGACCGGGCTTTGCACCATCCGCGCACGAAATTTTCAAATGGTGCACTGTAGTAGTATGGACGGGTCGTGTTAGCACATTCCTAAACATAAATCTGAAAAGCATTACGAGCTTGTTTCCGCGTAGCAACTCATGCAAAACTCTAAACTAATTATGTATTTCTTAAACATATAGAACTATCATCCAACGATGAAGCGAGTGTTATTGTAAGCGCTCGGAACTCAACAAATCACCTGCAGCCTGTGTTGCGAATGAGCAATGCGAAGCGTACAAAGGCGTGTAATGAGAAAAACTGAAGCGCTTTGTAAAACTGATTGCGATTAGTTTATTTCTTTTAGCGAACCAATCACGTTGCATGTTGCAGTTTCGCACTTTTGTTGCTTAGTGACACCTACTGTCAAAAAGTCTATGTGAATCAAATATTTTGTTGTTGTTCGCGAAGAAGCAATTTTACCAGTATCCTCGTGTTAGGGGTTGTAAAACACGTTACTAGTTTATTAAAGACAACGTTAATACTTGCCATCATCTGAGTATTTACAATGCTGACATCCCGCCTCCCGTTATAGCAAGAGTAAACACTGCCGTCCGTAATCGATGACGTCCGAAAATATAATCCGATGATTGAAGAAAGGTATTAGTTCATGCTAAACTGATCAGACGAACACTGCTCATTATTGAAGTTTAGTCTAAAAACATCAGCTTCAAATCAGCTTGACTTGATGTTATTCTTTAATAAATGTGCTGAGCAGATCTTGATTTGGTCTTAAATGTTCAAATTGTTGACCGTACCTGTATTGGAAGTTAACAAATGTGGGTGGTAAACTCATGCTTGTAACTACTAAGTACTGTATGACTGACAAATAACAGCTGTTTGACATGACACACAATATATTGTAAATGTTCCACGTTACTGAAGACAGATGGACCACGGAACCATTTTTGAGAACGACCAGAATGAACGCAGCTGGAGACGAACACAAATACACTTTCATCTACACGTGAATGCGTGTACATGCCGTGGTTTGGGAGATTTTATGGGTGTGGTTTACCATTGGTACTCCACTCACACACAGTTTACTTATTTCGACCAAACCCGGCCTTTTTCAACCCGTTAATACCGTGGAGCCAAAGGGGAAAAGAGCAAGTGCAATATGTCTTTTGGATTGCTTGTCTGAAAACTGAACCAATATTAAAAGCGGATAGTTTAAGTGGAATGCGTTTGTTTCGACGAATATTTATTTCAAAATGTTCTATTTAAGTTAACTGTACTGAGGTACTCAAGCGGAAGAGAAGGGTGGTGGTAAAATTGATCTCATCAACGCTAACGTCTTCAAGGATGTTGATGCTGCGATGATGGCGCATCCAGCGCCATATGTAACCGCATTTCCTGTCTTCCTGTCCGCAGTAAAGTAAGATACACACCTTGTTTGAGTGGCATTTTAGAAGTTGAGACGTACAATACAGAACAATTTTTTAATGGATAACAGCTTCTATATTTCGTGAGTGCGACGTTTCGATACAGATTTTTGTACCGTTGTCAAGCAACTATACTGACTGACTGACTGAGTTTAGTTTTACGACGCTTTAAGCAATATTCCAGCAATATCACCTGCGGGGACACCAGAAATGGGCTTCACACATTTTGCCCACGTGGGGAATCGAACCCGGGTCTGCGGCGTGACGAGCGAACGCTTTAACCACTAGGCTACCCACCGCCCTGTATCAGCAGAGACCAGAGAACATTCTCAGCATAAACTGGGAATAACAAAGGTTTCAACACGCTGAGTTCCCAAGCTGCCGACTGATTTTCTTGAACGATTTGTCAGCATGTATGAGTCAGCACTATCAGCCAGAGACTAAACATCCATGACATCGGAATGTGGGTTTAAACGCAAACGACATAATCATTATTTATCAGACTCGGGTAGCCATATGCACAACTCTTCTTAGACTGAAAGAAGGAAGTGTCTGACAAAGGTTATGCTAGTGATCTGAAACACAATATTTAAAATTCCACGACTGGCAGTTGTCAATCTTTGATGATCAAATGTTTGTAAATGTCTGACTAAAATCGACACGAGTGACTTCTTTCACATCAAAACACACCAGTTTTCTAGTTGGGCGACTTCATTGTTTCCAGGTTCGCCTGAAGCACAACCATACACGCTGGACATTGGGAAGGCCCTCGCCATGACGGCTGTTGACGTCTACATCACCAAATACCCTGGCAGAGATGAAGGAGGACTTCAGAAGAGATATGAATTCTGCCTAGGTTCGTTTCCATTGCATTGTCAATCTATGTACAATATATACTACAAACTAAGTTGAAACTTTCATTTGACCTTAGTTAATCTGACATTGCTGACGGATATAGCATTCCAGTATATGAGTGTTCTGAGTCGTTGGTTTCAGCTCCCTCCTGTACCTAAAGTGCTTATCGTTTACATTTGCCAAAATGTATTTTTCGCCCTATGAATCCGCATCCATTTTCTTTGATGAGAGAAAATATATTTCAGAATCATCCCAACTTTCAATCCTGACGGATGCGAGCATTCATTGAATGAGTTTGTTCATTTATAAACCTTTGATGTAATTATATTGCTGATTACTTATAACAGATCACGAATCATGGACTTCCAGCCACCAGCTATTTAGAACCATTGGAATGTGTGAAATGCAGCTTTCCTAAACAGTCGGTTGATTAACAGTACATGTAATTAGATTTCGCACTGTTGCAAACGTTTCTCGTGTGATGGCTCTGTAGTTTGAAGCCACAGCTGGCTTTACATTACATTTTCAGTACTTTGCTGGAATATAAACAGATCCGGATAACAATGAAGATACAAATAACAATACAGCTTCAGCATACGCGTGAAGTACGCAAAAAGCATACGTGAATGTACATTGAGTTTAAGAGTTTATATATCCTGGGTATACATCCACATGATAAGAGATGCGGTGAAATCTATAACCTTACCTGAAAGGTTCTCCCGTAAGAATACAAAGAACATTTATATCATGAAAATGCTAACGGCCAGTGTATAAATAAGCCCAAACCCCAGCCAGACATCAGAACTGGTATCTTCAAAATGTTACCAGTCCAAAATGGTTTAAACCAGACCAGACACCAATATATGACTCAGATATATATCACATCTAAATTTTACCAGACCATCGGGCTGACTAGATGTAAAAATCTAGACCGTCCGTCTGAAATCTAACCCGTCTCGGGCCGTCGGACGGGCCTTATTTCATACAGTGCTAACGGCCGTAAATTCTCGCTCCTGAGTAAGAGCCAACAGCTCATTAAAGAAATTGGCACCATACTAACCATCTCGAAAGTGGCTAAATTCCCCACATGGGTGCATTTGTGAAGCTCATTTCTGATATCGCCTGTCATAATAATTGCCCAAAGCGGCGTAGCAACAAATTCTCACTTTCGCCTTCAAGAGAACTGTAATCAGACTTTTCCCCTTTTTACAAAATTATAGTTAAGTATGCAAATAGTTGTTTGTAATCTGTTTTGCTGTCTGCGGACAACTTCACCCATTTAGGTGACAACACAGGTATTGACACAGGTATTCCACCACGCTAAATGGACACTGCCATTGAATCCCATGACTTTATTAGAAACTGCGTCTTGCACCATTGGTCGAGAGAGACCTAAAGTTTGCCGACAGTCCAGTTACATGCACAGACATATATCCTAAATCCAATCCAACACAGCACAGGGGCATGAATATTTCACAATGTGTTTGAAGGGAAGACAAGCGTTTGAAGCTAAATCCTGTGAGCGCAAAGGTTCTCCCTTGACATGAAAGAACATCTTGTAATAAACGTCTGATATCAACGAAATTTGAAAAGTCTTTTTCGGTACCAACTTTCACAATGTGTTGAAAGTAAATCCCATGTCACACGCGCCTATCGGCGAACTTCTTATGTTCTGCTTTAATTCCACCTCATAGCAGCTAGCCACGTAACATACAATTCTGTATGCAGTTTCAATTGCTACCATGTGTAATGCTTGTCCATATAAACATTCCAGAAGTGGTTGTACGATGCAAACAAATGAAATAGAGACATACTAATAAAGCGTTAAAACAACACTCATTTATCGGTATCTGTCATTTGATTAGACCAAGGCCAATTGTTGATACTCAAAATTTACCCATAAATTAAGTTCTGAATACTTAAACAGCGATCTTTTTCAATACTGCACATATCCTGAAGCAATGTAAGCCTTTATTACCCACGTGGTCAACGTATGGGTAGTTGCATACTAATCTCGTACGTCACACGAGTGTCGTAACGCGTTGACCTGTGTCGTAACGACTTGACCTGAGATTCTAACGATTTGATTAGATAACCGATGACCTCTCAGTTAGGTCACGTTGTGACGGAACTACTTGTTCATTCATAACAAGAACGTGAATTCATTCATTCTACAACTTATATGAATTGTGGGAATTTTAACATTGCGAACGTTGACATATCGCTGTTTAATTGTGAGTCGAACTGAGTCATTATATCCGTCGAAAAACATAAACGCAATGTTTCCACCAGTGATGTTAGCCGAGTGAAGCAGTTGCTAACCAAGAACGGGGTGCTATGGAGTAGTTTACTGTAGGAGGCTGTACGAGAGGCGATGACAACTGACATGCATCGTGACGTCGGTTACCAAGGGGACAGACGGTAATGGCGTAGTGACGTCAATACAGTGTGACGTCATGCAAAAGTGTACTTCAGAACAAAATTCTTCCGCAACCTCTTTATGAAACCGGTTTCGGTTTCAAACCTAAACAATAACAAAAAAATACGCTATTTTGTCAATTCATTGCATGTAAGACGTGGGTAATAAATAAAATACCACACGAGGTCTCATTACATACGAATTATACGAAACTCGTGACCTTCCTATGGTTTCTGACCTCGCTTTCGCTCGGTCAGATACCATAGGAAGGACACTCGTTCGTATAATTCGTATGTAATGAGACCTCGTGTAGTATTCTCTATATATGTAACAATATATTATGGAATTATTCTATATTTCAGATTAACCGGTTTCACCCAAGTGTTTAACATCTGAGACCTGCATCAATTTAAGCCTTTCTGCCACATCAACCTGACAAGCCGTGAGATAATTGTAATGTTGTACAAAGCGGCATTAAAACCAACTGACTCGCTCACCCACTAAAACTACAAACTTCTAATGCCATACTTTGGATGACAATATCTTATCAAAGAACAAATCCAAGTAAAAATTTCGTTGCTCAGTGGTGTCGTGATATAGTTCAGTATTATTTGCACATTTTTCTCCAGTGATTTGTCATGGTTCCTTCGTAAAGTGTGTAATATGCTGCATAACAAACTTCCTTATTGTTCTAGATTTCAATTTATGAACTTTTAAACTTTTAAACTTTTAAAATTATCAGAACAAGACAGGTAGTTTCCATGTAAACACACGTACTTCTTAATTATCTCAATAATTGATTTACCAAAACTGGTTTCCTGAATACAACTTCCTCTTCGGGTAGTTGATACCAGAAAAAGATTCCTATCATTGAAAGAAGTTGAATAGACCTTTAAATAACGATTAATATCAAATAGATACCTAGTTATACACTACCGGAAAGACGTTTATTCAACAATTTGCACGTGCATGGTAATTGTTTGTTGGGCACATTATACTCACACTAGGTTTTAAACGCAATGATTGCAGGTACTCAGAAAATACAAATTAACGTTAAAAGACGCCTATGGGCTTGCTGGGAGACCAACGACTGCGCACGACAGTCTGTGACTGTCTTTAAATTAGTCAAACATGATACTGGATATGCGCCAATTGTTATATATATTGCTTTGGTTTTACTAGTATACGCCCACTGGTTGCGCAATAATTGTCAAGGCAGTTCTGTTCAGAAGTTTCTTCACAACTGACAGCAGAGCCACTGATGTTGTTGAATTGGTTTTGATGCTGAGTCATAAAAAGAACACGATGTATCTGTCATTTTCTTTGCCAATCTTTCACAGAGCAGGTCTCAGTTCTCACTGAGGCAAAACATAGATCTGTGGACATCCCTTTTTAGGCGACGTCGGAACGACTTTTCATCTGTAGGATTGATCCCGTGAAAACTGCTTCCGTCTCAGTAGGACATACAAGAGTAACAGCAAGTGCATATACTTTCTTGTCCTTGTCAGTAATTATCTGTTTTGAATGACGAGGCAGAACAGTCGCTGATCTTTTGCACAATAAGTTTGTTCAAGATACTCAACATAGCTTATTGCAATGTCCTCGTCACTGATCGAATCTTTCACTGTTTTGACAATCAAGCAACTAAGTCGATTCCAAACCTTTTCCCGGATATGGGACGTATCACATCCTCGTCAAACACACAGGAAAAATAACTTACAAACTTACCCAGAAACCGGTATGGCTCCAGTGCGTTTCCGTTACCCAGATTCCTGTATGGCTCCAGTGCGTTTCCGTTACCAGGTTTCCTGTAGGGCTCCAGTGCGTTTCCGTTACCCAGATTCCTGTTATGATTATTCAACTATATTAACTGGGGAAGTTGAAATGAGTTTATTATATATTTGAATGTATTATGTCATATATTTTATTCATAATACATTCAAATATAAAACAAACTCATTTCAACTACAGTTACCTCAACACCACATGGACATAGAAATAAATAAATACAAAATCAGTCAGTCAGTCGATTTCTCTTTATTTATCATAAACATATCATGTCAATGTTTCAATGTTACAATTATACATTGTCACAAATCACAAAATCCCGTCTGTAGATTTCTCCTTATGCAGAGAGGAATGCACACTAAAAAACACACAAACCACTTGCACACTAACATGTTCAAAAACATATTATGGAGGGATGGCATTTTTTAAATATGAAGGTCGTAATTTCTTTTTAATCTTAGACTCAGAAACAACAATTTTGGTTGTTTTTTCCTAAACAGGGTGAATACAGGAAATAATTGAAAGTACATTTAGACATTCCATCCTATCCCTAACTATCATGAATCATATATAATTGTAGATTATCCTGATAGTACGCATCCAGTATACACTGCGTGTTTCATTAAGTATGACACTGCGTCTGCGAACTGAAAATTACACTTATTACCTGGAAGACAAATCATCAGTGGCATTGTAAAATATATTTATGTTATATGTTGTATTTATTGGGTCACAGCGGATATTTATAACTTTATATCATTGTTGACACGTTTGTGGTTACGTATGTCAGGATGTTTGAGACCCATCATCGACAGTGGAGACAGCTGAGTCTGAACAACCACATCCAGAAGATAGAAGCAGAACACCAAGAGGAGAGAAATGCTTGTGCAGTTCATGCGGGACACGCATGCAGAGTTAAAGATCTGCCATTCGTCTGAAGGTAGCATGGATGGAAGAACATTTGCAACAATGACATAATGAGGGATACCATCTCTTAAACATTGAAATGTAAACGAAGAAAAGTATTGTAATATTCATCGAAAAAAAAGA